>NC_056695.1:58731068-59031068 GCF_018350215.1 Panthera leo | reverse complement strand
ATTATAAACCTGTTCCTAATTGGCAACCATTTTGGCAGGAGAATGGGGAAATTCATTTCTAGATCAGGGTTTGTCAACCTCAGCATTATTGCCTTTTCTTTTTAAATTCGGAATACCGCTTTGATGTGGGAGGTTATCCTGTGCAATGTGGCCTATTTAACAGCATTCCTGGCCTCCACTCGCTAGATGCAGGTAGCATCCTCCTAGCTGTAGTGATCAAAAGTATATCCAGACATTGTCACATGTCCTTGGAAAGGAATACTGCTCCTGGTCATGAATAACTGGTTGGGGCAAACTAGATATGCCAAAGAAGAAAGTTTGGGCAGAATCTGGAGTAAAGAAATTAGATCATTATCAAGATTAAAACTCAGAAGGTAAACATGCTGAAAACTGCTCATTGAAGGGAATCAGATCACATTTCAGAAAGCTTACCAAAATTCCAGGAGCAGAATTTATACTCATGGTTTATAATAGCAAGACTGGGTATCAGTGTTCTCAGTGACAACACCAGTATTTGCAATTCCAAGAGAAGACTCAATTGTCATGCAGTGGTCCTTTGACAAAAGAAAGACCCATAAACTCACCATTATGAAAACTGATTGTATATATTTCTGACATTCAGCAATGCATACTCTTTTAGTCTCACCCAAAAGTAGTATTTGTTTTTCTGACTTCATCTGTGTTTGGTCAGTTTTAGCCTTCTTGGATATTGCGCCTCATATTTTGAGGAGCAAAATTTCATGCACAAAATAAAGTTATCTGTTACAATTAAGTTCTTAGGTGAACAGTTCTTGGTCAGGTGTACTAATATTTAATACCAGCTACTATGGTGAATGGAGTAGCACTTAATTATTTCTTATTTCCCATAACATCTTTAATGGAACATGTCATCCATCAGCTACCATACAATGTTTTGATCTAAATGGTTAGGTTAACCAGGGTGACCCTGGAAAGTAAAGAAATAAATGCATCAGTGAGGGTGTAGCTACTGGCAATTTGTTAAGATTTTTATAGCTTGTATAGTTAAAATTCCCCATACTATTATGAACTGTGGTGCTTTAAGGAATTAAGTATTTTCATCAGAGACGGCTCCTGTTGTGTGAAATGCCTTCAGGAGACAAACTATGCATAACGAAAAACCTTGTGAATGAGGTATTTACTATTACAGATGAGCCACAGGCTGCCTCTTAGATTTACAGAATCACTACAAAACAACACACCCACAGATGCAGACAGGATTAAATTTATTGTGCTCCTTCAGGGCTGAGAGACAGATTTGGAACATTTTATATGTAATATGGCTTGAATTAATATATGCTTTTAATTAGTCTAGCTTTCAGAAAACCTAAAAGGACATCAAATCCCCATTTGGGCACAAAGAGTGTTTAGGCAAATGCACTGTCAAAGCAATACCACCATGATGCTTTTCCTAGATATTATTATGCTTTATCTCAATTAGAACTTGTATCTTATGGATGTTAAAAAGCTTGCAGAATTATTTTTCAGGCTGCACAAGGAATCATCGTATTGAAAACATGTTTTGGGAAAGCAAACGAGGCTGAGGCTAAGCATATGTTCTCCATTCTCTCTTTTTCTTTGCCTTTCCCACCATTATTAATTTTACACCTACATTGAAGATATTTTGCCCAGATATTAATATTCCTGGGTTTTCTGTTTTGCTATAGAAAAGGTCGGGAAAAATGCATAGGAAAATCTCATTGACAAAACATTTCACTAAGCCCCATGTAGATTTACTAGTCTGCATTAAGGGACCTTCTCTTCAGACTCTCTGGATTTATCATGTATACACATACAGGGTTTTAGGCATTCCAGGGGTTTCTGAGAGATCTGGCTCTTTGTGTGATCGTATGATCATCCATGTGTGAAGTGTTGTACATGATCAGAGCTCAGGGAAAATATTTTAGAATCTCAGTCAGGTGCCAAGAGAAGTTCCAGGTCTTGAATAAATTTTCCTTGTGTAAACAGACTGTCCAAGGCAAATTCAATCCCATTTCTGTTTTGTGATCTCCATGGCTACATGTGGAGATAGGGGATTTTAGGGTTATATCTATTTGGTGGGGGGGGGGGGCAGTCTATTATTCTTTTAAATGCTTTATAAGATTTACTGGTCTTTTGTGATCATACTTTGCTATGGTAATGAGAATAGCCTCTAGACCAAAGCTGGCCCTGAGGTCTTTAGATTCCTGAAACACTATACTAAACTGAATTTGTTTTATGAAAACTTACATGCAGCTGACTCTACTCCCAGCCTGGATCAAGAATGCTGTGATAATAGGAAGGCTGGCTGGGATTTGGAGTTAGTGTGGTTTTAGGCTAGGAGCCCTGATAAGGAGTAAGATTGATTTAGAGAGGAATGGAGGAAAGATACTGACAGAAGTTTTTGTAACATGTATCCTTGTATGAAGGTAACTGAATTTGTTGACAATCGATAATCCATAGATTATGGAATCATAAGACCTGTTTTCTAATCCTGGATATTTCCTTACTGGCATTTTCCCCCTTGGTAGTTTCCTTAATCTCTCCAATGTTATCTTTTCTTATTTACAGTGGGAAGTCATAACACTTGACATAAATATTTTAATGAGCGTTAAGCACCATGAAGATGACTCAGGAATTCCAGTTGATTATTGAGGCCACTCTCTATGTGTGATACAGAGAACAATGGACCCCCAGAAATAGTTTTAATATATTAGGCTATGAAATTTGGAGGACAAAAACTATGTCTAATTTCACTCTGCGTAATATTCAACACAGTGTGTAGTATATAGTGAATGCCATGCGTGTTGCATTAATTGAATGATGATACGTATAGATCCATTTCCAAGAAGAAAGGAAAACCTCACAAAGTACTGTTATACCCAGTTGTGTGCTATAGAAAGGGGTATATGAAACTGGAGTCACTGGTTCCAAAATCTTCTCAACATCATACACAGGTGCAAATTCTTAGTTCACTGACCACAGTCTTGATTTTATGTATAGGACTTCTTTTCTTGCCATTCTTTTAGACACAAAATATATCAGTTTCCCATTTAGATAATTTGAGGAATGAAAAAATTTACTATAAGTAGGTAGTGGAGAGTATATTACCATGATATTATGTTAATATTAAGAAATCCCTGCCTGGGGCACCTGGATGGCTCAGTTGGTTAACCATCCGATTCTTGATTTTGACTCAGGTCATGATCCCACGGTCATGGGAGGAAGCCCTGCTTGGGCTCCATGCTCAACGTGGATCCTGCTTAAGATTCTCTCTCTTTCTCTCTCTCTGCCCCTCTCCTCTGCTCTCTAAACAAATAAATAAATAAGAAAAAGGAAATCCCTGTCACAGAGATAGTTCGGTACTTATGAAAACACATCTTAAACACTAAACAATTTTCTAAATTGTTCCTGATAATGTTTTATATACTTATAGAATAAATTTCTCTATTTTCCCTCCAAATAAGATTATTATGTTGAACTTTGAGTTACAACATGAAAAACCTATTTATAAAAGGTGACAGTATAATAGGTAACTCATGAAATTTGTTTCCGTTTATTTGGATGATATTTTCATGTGCACATATCTTTTTTAAATTTGAGCTTCATTGTAGTTTTTATTTTATTGGCTTCAAAACTCTTTTCTCTGTTAGCAAAGCATTACTGTAATATTGGCATATAATTAATAAAGGAATTTTGTTTCTAAGAGATGAGTAGCCATTTTAGCTACATATTTTTGCTACATAATGAGAACTGAATATGATTTTCTCCATTTCCATTTCTTAGGTCCTCTAAAAAATTTAAAAAAATTGCTCCCACTTAGACTTCAAGAATAACATAGTATAAATTTAATACTAGTTTATTTCTAAAGAAAGAAGATGTTTAGCTTTATAATTAATCAGCCAAAAATTCAGATTATTTATTTGAAACTTCTAGGCCAATATTATATAAATATAAATATATTTATATAAATACATATGAATATATATATTTGAAAACTGGCTAAATATTTGGGGGCCAGTTATTCTAGATATTACATCAACTCTTTACTTGGAATCTTTTAAAGCTTGGAAGGGTGTATGTGGACTTCTGACACTAAACAGAGTAACAAAAAGGAATACAAAATGTATCATGGAGAATATTATTGGTCACTTATGAAGCATATGAAGTAGACAAGGAAAATATCTCCTTTTTCTTAAAAGTAGATTCCTAAAGATTGAGATGGTAGAGTCTTTCCAGAAATGGCCAGACAGAGGCAAAGACTTGGGAGAACACGCTCCCAACAGAACACGACAAGGAAGGATGTTCAAGGTAAAGCTCTTTCTTTCTTTCTTTCTTTCTTTCTTTCTTTCTTTCTTTCTTTCTTTCTTTCTTTTTTCTCTTTCTTTCTTTCTCTTTCCTTTTCTTTCTTTCTTTCTTTCTTTCTTTCTTTCTTTCTTTCTTTCTTTCTTTCTAGAAATTCATCATTTTTAGATTCAAGGAGTGTGGGTGTGGACTACACCAGGCCCAGGGTTTTGTGTCTCTTGAGGATAGACCCAGTTACAGCAAATACACAGAGAAATGGTGGAGGGAAGGGGACAGTTAGTAGATGTGGTCTTGAACTTGGCTGGAAAAGTGATCATTCTCTGGGGCCAGAAATGAGGACCACTAGGAAATAAGCTGTGTTGGGGGGCCTGGGCGGGCCCAGAGGGGCAGCCCCTTCCCCTCGGTGCTCCTAATTGAGAAACTGAGGCCCCTCTTCTCAGTACTGAGAATAGGCACTTGGCTCCATCATCTCCTGCCGCACCCTCACCCTCAGAAGAGATGCGGTCCTTGCACCTTGGCTCCTTTTAAGAACCTACAGGCTGTTTTCCATTGAGCCCCTGGAAGAAGCTTTTGCCAAACTGAACTCGAAAGAGCTGATCATGATGGCACATGAAGGAGGGGGTGGCCCTGAAGATCCTCATCCTCCAGAGGAAGCTGTTAGAGCCCCCCAGTGCCTGACTCAGCTGGGTCCTCTGCAGCGGCAGCAGTCAGGTGGAGTGGGCCTGCCCGGTGTCACTTTCACGGCCTCCAGCGCTCCCGCTGCGACCTGGCCTTGAGTCTCCACCCCGTGGAAAAGAGTAGAGTGGGCACCGCTGCCACCATCCCTGAGACGTCACCAGCCACACAGTGGGCGCCCACGGGTGCCTGGTCCTTTGGCCTGAGCCCACCCAGTCATCGTCGCACCAGTGCAGAGCAGAAAAGGCCAAGGCCACATCCCGAAGGGCAGGGGGGCCCCAGCCCATCCACACTGAGCGCCAGCCTCCCTGAGCCACAGCGGCCCTAACACAGGCACGAGCCATGCTGTGACACGCGCTGAGCCTGAAGCTTTGTCCTCACCGGCTCCAGGGAGCTGATCACAGTCAGGGTACCCACGCAGCCTAGTGCCCCCGCCACCACGGGTGCGGGGAGGTCAGAAGTCCGGGCCGGACCGCAAGGAAAGGTCTTTGATGGGGAAGCTACACAGCAGTGGCCGGCACAGTCACCACCGGGGGGCTGGGAGGCCACTCCACAGGGTACTGGTGACCTCGTGTCTCACAATCTTCATGAAGGTATCCGTGGTGCCAGTGAAGGGAGTGGGTCCCGAAACCGGCGGCACAGCAGGCACCGCGTGGGCACCGGGGCAGGGGCTCCAAGACACCACCGCAGTACAGGAGGTACTTTGGCCCAGGAGAGGCTCCAGAGTCGGCAAGGGGGGCATCGGCTTGCTGGCCACCCAGGGCCGCAGAGACGCAAGGGTCCCTTCACTACATCCGGGGGTGTCCTGAAGCGAGAGGTGACCACAACCCCCGTGCCTGAGGCCACCGTTCGTTGGAGGGGCTACCTCCCCTCGGGTCCTGGTCAGCCATCTTGTAGCTTCAATGCTGGCTCTAGGCGGGTGCTCACGCAGCGAGGTGCGCAAGGCAGCCCCTTGGCCGGTGCAGGGTCCACATGCCCTTTAATCTTGTTTAATACTCTCCGTATCTGAGATGCTTGTTATCCGTGAAAATGAGAATTTATCTGGGACTTGCAACCGTCAGAAAAAATCGCGGCAAATGGAGAGCTCTAACTTAACAAATTGACTGGTATTAATTACATGACATTTAGGAAAGCAGTGTTCAAATGGGAAAATTCCACGCCAGTGGATTCTATTGAACCAGATTACAGCGACCAGCTTGCCTCGCCTACTTGCAAAGATTTCCTAGAGATTGAGACACACCTGGGGATCTCTCCTTCTTTGCAAATCTTTACCTTTCGAAGCACCTTTCAAATGGTCTTTCATTACACTTTCCAGAAAAAAAAAAAAAAAAAAAAAATGAAGCTATCATTTGCTGCTTACCACTACAAAACTACTAAAATCTTACTGTCATAGCATGTTTTACTTTTATGCATGCGTTACTTTCTTCTCCTATAGAAAGATAATCTCTCTAGTGTGCATTAGACATGTCTCCTCCAAATATCAATGCCCTCTCAATTGAATCCTTTCCACCAATAGGTCCTTAACTTGCTAAAACATTGAATCGCCATTTCCCCTTCACAGCCATACTTTAAAAAAAACAAACAAAAAAAAAAAACAAAAACAAAAACAAAACAAAAAAAAAAAAAAACAAAACTCTTCTCATGTTTTTTCTTACTTCACTCACTTCTTAATCTACTACTCCTGAAGTAGTTCTCCCTAAAGTTAATAACCCTCTCTATGTTGCTAAATCCAAAGGACTGATTTCAAAATTGGTCTATTTTCCTCCCATAAGCTTTCATTATGCTGTGCTTTTCTGGTAGGTTTAGTCCTAATCGTCTGGGAATTCTGTGTCAACCTCTAGTTGGTAGTTCATTTTCCTCTAACTGGTAACTAAATATTAAAAGCAAAAGCTTGTTGCACCCAAACCCATAAGATACCTAGGAATAAACCTAAATACAGAGGTAAAAGATCTATACTCTGAAAACCGTGGAACACTTATGAAAAGAAATTGAAGATGACAGAAGGAAATATAAAAACAAAAATTGGTTTAAGGCTCTCCTTAGTCCATGTTCTCTCCATAGTTAAACTTAGTCAAACCTTTGATTTCAGTCATCTTCTGTATTTTAAAAACTTCCAACTTTTTATATGCCTTTCTTCTGAACTGTAATAGATTTAACTCTTAATGCGGCATCTTTACTTGGATGTTTCCCTTATTTTCCCTTCAGCCCCTATTTACAAGTAATCACCAAATAGTGCATATTTTGTTTTCCCACATCACTGCTGTGATGGTACAAGTACAGACAGGCACAATTCATAATTTGTCATATAATAAATTTCTAACTAATTTCACTGCATCCATGTTCATCTACTTATATTCTGTCTTACAGGTTATCACCAGAATAATCTCTAAAAATCTCAAAGTTGGTTTTACTCTCTGTTCCACACTTAATACCTTTCAGAAACTGTCATCGTTCATTGGATAAAAAGTAAATATCTCAAATGAAGCTGTGTCTCAAGCATATTCTCCATGATATGCCTGGACTCTGCATATCCATCCACATCTCATACCAACCCCAATTTTTCCTCTGAACTTGAGATGTACTGGCCTCCTTTTACTTCCTCAGATCCTTGCACAGGGCTTTTACACGGGTTGGAGACCCTGCTCAGAAAATTCTTCTTTCAACCTCCTCACTTCACTTATTTTTTAGTTCAAGCCTACTTCCTTATATAATTTTTTTTCCTGACCCCTGAATTTAGTCAGATTCACTTTTAATATTTTTTAATTAATCAAGGCATTTATTTATTTTTCCAATTTTATTGATGTACAATGGTCAAATAAAATTGCATGTATTTAAGGTGTATAATATGATGATTTGATATACATATACATTGTAAAATGATTGCCATAATCAAACTAATAACACAGCCATCACCTCACATAGTTGACATTTTTTGTGTGTGGCTAAGAACATTTAATATCTATTCTCTTAGCAAATTTCAAGTACACAAGTATTATTGACTAAGTCACCATGCTGTTCATTAGATCTTCAGATCTTATGCATCTTATAACTGAAAGTTTGTACCTTTTGACCAACATCTGCCTACTTCCTCACCCCCCTACTTCCCAGCCCCTAGCAACTACCATTCTACTCTCTGCTTATGTGAGTTTGATTTTAGATTCCACATGTAAGTGAGATTGTACAGTACTTTGCCTTCTGTGTTTGGTTTATTTCATTTAGCAGAATGTCCTCCAGGTTCATCCGTGTTGCACATAGCAGGATTTACTTTTTTTAATATGGCTGAATAATTTTCCATTATATATGTATATACCATATTTTCTTTATCCATTCAGCTGCTGGACACTTGGGTTGTTTGCATGTTTTGGCTATTGTGAATAATATTGGCTGCAATGAATGTGGAAGTGAATATATTTCTTCAAGATATTAATTATATATTTTTTGATATACACCAGAAGTGGGACTGATGGATATTATGGTTGTTCTATTTTTAATTTTTTTGGGAAAACCCTATATTTTTTTTCCATAATGGTATATCAATCTATATTCCAAACTCAGTGTAAAAGAGTTCTCATTTCTCCACACCCTGACACTTGTTATCTCTTGTCATTTTGATAATAGTCATCCTAACAAATGTGAGGCGATATCTCCCAGCTTTAATTTGCATTTCCCTGATGGTTAGTGATGCTGGGTATCTTTTCATATACCTACTGGTCATCTGTAAGTCTTTTTTGGAAAAATGTCTAATATTCTTTCTTAAAATCATGTTCCTTTTCTCCTACTTATCTTAGTTTGTAGGCATACTTTTCCTCATATCTGTGAAAATTTTCATTTCTGTGCCCCATACACACATCCTCACTAGTGTTGTTTAATGCTTTATTGAAGTATAATTTATATACAAAATTGGACACATTTAATGTATATATCTTAATGACATTGGATATATACATACATCCTTAATACCATTACCATAATCAAGATAATTAATGTATCTGTCATCTTTCCTTGATTTTTTTTGTGTGTGTATTTTTTGTTTTGTTTGTTGAAAAAAAACACTTAGCATATCTATTGTCTTCATATATTTTAAAGTGCACAATACATTACTAGTAAATATAGATACTCTGTTGTATGGCAGATCACTAGAACTTACAGTACATTAGACATCAATACCACAGGACTCAGGAGGAATTCTTTCCTTGTATATACCCCAAAGAGTTAAAAACTATTGTTCAAAAAAAAAAAAAAAACTTGTACATGAGTGTCTGTCACAGCACTATTCGTAATAATTAAAAGGTGGAAATAGGGGCTCCTGGGTGGCTCAGTTGGTTAAGCATCCGACTTCAGCTCAGGTCATGATCTCACTGTCCGTGAGTTCGAGCCCTGTGTCGGGCTCTGTGCTGACTGCTCAGAGCCTGGAGCCTGTTTCAGATTCTGTGTCTCCCTCTCTCTCTGACCCTCCCCCATTCATGCTCTGTCTCTCTCTGTCTCAAAAATAAATAAACGTCAAAAAAAATTAAAAAAAAAAAGGTGGAAATAACCCACGTCCATCAACTGCTAAATGGATAAATAAAATGTGGTACATCCGTGCAATGTGATGTTATTTCAGCCATTAAAATAAATGAAACACTGATAAATGTTGAAAATTGGATCAACAATGCAAGTATGCTGAGTGAAAAAAAGCCAGAATAGAAAAACTCATCGAGAAAACAAGCAGATTACTAGCAGGGGTTTGGGGGAGGATGGGATTGGGAGTCACTGCTTAATGGGAATGGGTTTCCTTGTCACATGATGAAGTATCCTGGGACTAGATAGTGGTGATAATTTCTCACCATTGTGAATGTATTAAATGACATGGAATTGCACACGTTAAATGGTAAAACTGTTAGATTTTTATATATTTTAACACCATATACATTTGGGTTTATGTAGGGGAAAAAAACAACATTAATTCTGTATTCAGTTTTATCTGACTTTTAATCCCAGATTGATTATTTATAACCATGGGTCCATGAGAAGGCTACTTTTATTTTGGAATCATTAATTAATTGACAATATCATGGAGGGTTATTCACTTAGCAGATATTTATTGAATCAGAGGCTGTGCTCTATGAATCTATGGTAAAAAGGGGACAAAATCAACATTGACTTTTTATTCTTGTGGATCTTACTGTCCAACAGAGGAGATAATGAGTCAAGTTACTACAGATATAGAAATAATAATCTAGTAAGTATTTGTTATTGTTTGAATGAGACATATTGAAAATATCCAGTGAAAAATGAATACAAAATTATTATTATTGTTATTAAACTTTTAATTTTCATACTAAAACCTATTCTATTCCGTAGAGTGGATATGTCATTACAGCCATCTTGAAAATATGTAGAGTCAGTCACAAGGAATTGACACCCTGATATTTGTGGCTAATTTAGTGGAAGCCATCAACATCTCTGAGATTTTTAATATATATTTATGCAGGTGTGAAAGCACATTCCTACATGTTCTGTACACACACAAACGCAAACAGAATAATATTGCTGAAAATACTCAGAATTCCTTTTTGTCACGTCTGAAAATACATGTACACGTTTTCAATCAACTCATTTTTCCTGTGTTGATTTTCTGTATTCAATTTAAGGGGGTCTAGCAAAGCCATAATGACCTTTATGAACTTTATAATAATCTGAAATCCTTATATTCTTTTCATACATAATATCAAATCCCATGTTTTGGTGGACACCCTGAAACCACAATTCCATGTACAGTATTTGGATTAAATATCTTGCTGGTATCTGGCTACTTCAGATTATAACCATGTAGAGAGCCTTGTTGATAAGCATTTTATGTTGGAATCACAAGGAGAAACAAATTAAACTAATCTTAGATTTTAACACACTATTACATAATAGACACAATGTAAAAGCAGTAAACATTTGAATTCTAAAATGAGAATGATAAATTTTTGGCAAATGGCAGAGCTTCACAAGCCCCTACGTTATTCCTACTATTGTACCTTTTTTTAGCATAGTACAATATACTTGTACTGCTGGCAAACAGGAGCTCCTGAATCTTTCCAATCAGCTAACTATAAATTCTGACAATGAAAGAATCACCAATCCCTTTCTTTTGTGCTATGCTGGCATAATTTAAGTATTTGAGCAGTCATTTGTTAAGTGATCTAGCTCCATGGATTTAGGCTTTCCAAGACACTACTGACATCTGTTAATGTGCTCACTTGAGTAATGTTTTCCTTTGCACAGACATATATTTAGCCTTTAGTGTTTTCAGATGGTTCCCATATAAAGTCAAGATTTTGCAACAAATATTATTACTATCAATAGAGAAAATCAGTTCTTTCTTCTGTGAATCTTTAAAAATTAAAAAAATCACAATTTATAATTTGTGCCAAACCATGATTATGTGAGATCTCAGGACATCAATGGTGATATATTATAAATATATAATGTTGAACATTTTTCTCAGAGCCGTCGATGTTTTTTCTCTAACTTGTACTCTTAATTTTGGAGCATAGAAACTCCTTTTAATTTTAGGAAATACTCCTCTCTCATTTAAAACATACAATTCTATAGACATGGAAAATCTTGCACAGTTGATTGATAGCATTTCTAAGCACTTTACTTAGATTCATTTATCTCATGACATTTGTTTTGGATAGGCACTATTATTATCCACACTTTACTACTGGGAATTATAAGGTCCAGAAAAATTAAATAACTTTCCAAAGTCACATGGTTAATAAGTAACAGAGATGGGATTTGAATAGAAGAATTTGTTTCCTGAGTTCAGTCTCTTTCTATGTTTCAAGCCAACCTAGTTGTTTGGTCTGTTTGGAGAGCTCAAATTACCATAGACTGGGTGACTTAAGCAAAAAACTTACTTCTTCCAGTTCTGGGAACTGTGGTGCCAGCAGTCAAGATGCCAGCAGATTTGTTTTTGGTGAGAATTCTCTTCCTGGTTTGCCATCTTCTTGTATCCTCACATGATGGACACATGGAGAAAAAGCAAGCTGTCTCCTGTATCCAATAAGGGCACTAATCAATCCTATCATGTGATATCCACCTTCATGACCTAATTATCTCCCAAAGGACCCGTATCCGAATACCATGACACCGGGAATGCTGTTTTAACATATGAATTTTGGGGAGATATAAATATGAAGTCCATAACACTGGTCAAAGGTCTTCCTCGAGTTTTTCACCTGAGAGCTCAACTTGGGAAGGTCTGAGTGTAGCATCTGCCAGGAGGCCGTATTTCCCACCTGTGGAGAAAGGCAGCCTGAGAAAATGAAGCCAATGTGAAAAAAAAGAAGGCATGTTGAGAGAAAGGGTACTGGTAACATTAAATATTTGTTCTGGTTGCTCTGGAGATCACTAGCATGCTAGCATTTTCTGATCTTTGGTTGGTCAGTAAGTTTCCCTTCTGGCAATCAAAATAGGTTTTCTAATACATTAATCTAACACAATATTTTAATAGTAGCAGGAAGGCTTGCTGGCCACTAAAAAAATGCAAAGGTGTTTGGCTATAAGCTTAGAGAGGCAACAGGAATAGGGGGCAGACGTTGCAGGGCTTTGTAGACCATTGTACAGACTTTCACTTATATTCGCAGTGAAATTGGAAGCCAATTCAGGGTTTTGAGGAGAGGTGTTGTATGATCGATGTTTTGGAAGACTTTTTGAGTGCTAAGTTATGTAACAGAATAAAGGAAGAAGAAGGGAGACCAACTTGGAGGCCCTTGCAATCAGTCAGGTGAGAGGTATTGTCCATGGACTGGAGTGGTTACAGTGGAGAGAATGAAATGTAAGGTGGAACCAGGAGGAATTCTGCATGGCTTAGAAGTAAGAGTGTAAGAGAAACTGACAATCTAAGATGACTCCCAAGGATTTTAGTTTGAGTAACCAAAATTTTGGAGTCACCATTAAGTGAAATGGAGAAGATTGTATGAGATGTTTGTAGGGGGAAGATCAGGATTTTAAGAATAAATGATCAGAAGGAGTGGTCAATAGTATCAAACATTCTACAGTTAATCTGTAAAATAAAGGCTGAAAAAATACCAGATAGATTTGATTATTAACTGGTGAACTTGTGAGAGCTGATGTGCTACACTGGTACGTAAGATACCAGATTGTAAAATCAGAAATAGCAAATGATAGGTAAGGATGTGGAAATAGTGTTGAAAGTCATCATTTTCAAGAAATATAGTTCTAAAGAAATGGAGATAAAATTCTAGGTAGAGAAGGACAGACGATTGCGGAGGATACTCAAGTATAATTTTATAGAAATGGAAAAATAATTTCTTACATATTTCAAAAATACATTTCATTACACCACATTTACATTTCTTATATGTGTGCGATGCATGTGGCTATAATTCAACTGAGAAATGTAAAATATTTCCCTGCTTTTCAGAATATTTATCTCAGGATGAGTTAAATCAGGAGCAATTTTCGGTGAACATGACTTTTTCACCTTAACAAATTATAAAGGAAGTATACTTTCTTGGGCACTCTCCAATATGATTAAACTAATGAAATGTAATATCTGTGAGAACATCTACTTTCCTCTACCTATTACTTTGTGTTTCCTGAAACTTTGGCACTCCTCAGAAATGTTTGCAATCAGCTGGTGACAGAATGTGCTTTTAAAAATTAATAACAGTCTATTAGTGACATAGTCCTTGGTCATAGTTATATGTTGTATTACCTCACTTTCACTCAGGTGATCATTTTTTCCCAAGTGATGTTAGAATAATTCATGCTAACTCTTTCCTAAAGTTCTTTGGGGTGAATATGACATTTTAAAGCTCACTACTGTTATTTTTAAAGCAGGAACATAAAAATTGTTAGTTTCTCCTGTGCTGTAGAGATTGATGGCTGAACAAAAACAGCTGTTTTCTCCTTCTTCCAGAGTGAAAGAACTCTCAGTTTTTCAATGGGCACATAACTGTTCAAAGTAAATCTTTTATTTCCCAAACCTCTTTGTTCCAAGTGATTGACATGCGACTAATTTGGGACCAAAGGCATGAATAGAAATACAGGCATACCTTGTTTTATTGAGCTTTGCAGTTATTGTGGAGTTGTTGTTGTTGTTGTTTTACAAATTGAAGGTTTATGGCAATCCTGCGTTGAGCAAGTGTATTGGCCCCATTTTTCCAACAGCATCTGTTCACTTTGGGTCTCTGTATCACAATTTGGTAATTCGCACAATATTTCAGACTTTTTCCTTATTATTATATCTGTTAGGGTGACCTGTGGTCAGTGATCTTTGATATTACTATTGTAATTGTTTTGGGGTACCAAGAACCACACCCATTTAGGACAGCAGACTTAACTGATAAATGTATGCGTCCTGACTGCTACACCAACCAGCCATTCCACCATCTCTCCTTCTCTTCTCAGGTCTCCCTATTCCCTGAGACCCAACAACACTGAAATTAGTTAATAACCCTACAATGGTTTCTAAGAATCACACATCTTTCACTTTAAATCAAAAACTAGAAATGATTAAGCTTAGTGAAGAAGGCATGTCAAAAGCCATTTGAAGCAGAAAGCTAGAGAGCCCTTACACCAAAAAGTTAGCTGAGTTGTGAATGAAAAGGAAGAGTACTTGAAGGAAATTAAAAGTGCTACCCCAGTGAACAGAGGTTAGTTCATTAAGTTTAAGGAAAGAAGCCGCTTCCATAACATGAAAGTGCAGGGTGAAGCAGCAAGTGCTGATGTAGAAGCTGCAGCGAGTTATCCAGAAGATCTAGCTGAGATAATTAATGAAGGTGGCAACACCAAACAGACTTTCAATATAGACAAAACAGCTTTCTGTTGGAAGAAGACACCATCTAGAACTTTCCTAGCTAGAAAGGAGAAGTCAATGCCTGGCTTCAAAGCTTCAAAGGATAAGCTGATTCCTGGTAGGGGCTAATGCAGCTGATGACTTTAAATTAAAGCCAGTGCTCATTTACCATGTTGAAAATCTAAGGGCTCTTAAGAACTATGTGAAATCTACTCTGCCTGTGCTGTAGAAATGGAACAACAAACACTAATGACAGCACTCAATTTGCAACATGGCTTACTAAGTATTAGAAGCCCACCATTGAGAACTACTGCTCAGAAAAAAGATTCCTCCCAAAACATTACCAGTCATGTACAATGCATCTGGTCCCCCAAGAACTCTGAGGCAGATGTGCAGTGGGATTAATGTTGTTTTCATGCCTGCTAACAATATCCATTCTGCGGCCGAAGAATCAAAGACTAATTTCAACTTTTAAGTCTTATTATTTAAGAAATATATTTCATAAGACTGTAAGTGCCATAGATAGTGATTCCTTTGATAGATTTGGGGAAAGTACATTGAAAACATCCAGGAAAGGATTCACCATTCTAGGTGCCATTAAAAACATTTGTGATTCATGTGGGAAGAGGCCAAAATATCAACGTGATATTTTGATTTTCCAAAATTTAGAAAACGTTGATTCCAATCCTCATGGATGACTTCAGGGGGTTTAAGACCTCAGTGGAGGAATAAACTGCAGATGTGGTAGAAAGAGCAAGAGAAGGTGAATTTCAAGTGGAGCCTGAAGATGGAACTGAGTTGCTGCAATCTTGTGGGAAAAAAATCTCATGTTGCTTTTATGGTTGAGCAAAGAAAGTGGTTTCGGAGGTGGGATCTACTCCTGGTGAAGGTTCTGTGAAGACGGTTGAAATGACAACAAAGGATATAGAATATTACATAAACTTGGCTAATGAAGCAGCAGCAGAGTTTGAGCTGATTGACTCCAATTTTAAAAGAGGTTTTACTGTGTGTAAAATGCTATAAGACAGCATCTCATGCTACAGAGAAGTCTTTTGTGAAAGGAAATGTCAATCCGTGTGGCAAACTTCATTGTGGTCTTATTTTAAGAAATTGCCACAGCCTCCCCAGCCTTCACCAACCACCACCAATTCAGTCAGTAGCCATCCACATCGAGACAAGACCCTCCACCAGCAAAAAGATTATGTACAACTTGGTGAAAACTCAGATGGTGTTTACCATTTTTTAAGCAATAAAGTATTTATAATTAAGTAATGAATGTTGGTTTTTAGACATAAGGCTATTTCACACTTAATAGACTAGAGTATAATGTAAATATAACTTTTATATGGATTGGGGAACCGAAAAAACTCATTTGGCTCCCTTTATTGTGATATTTGCTTTATTGCAGTCGTCTGGAGCTAAACCCACAATATCTCTAAGGTATGGTTGTAGTCTTGTGGCAGTTTCTTAGAACTTTCTTTAAATCACATTTGACTCATATCCTATTTCTTTCTATTTATTTCTTCCTCAGTCTTAGTGCATAAAATAGGATATTATTATTACAATTTTATCCATTATCATGTGTCCGAGGACAAGTCCCTACCTTAGGAATAGAAAATAATCACCTAGAATGAGCTGCATCCCTTATGACTCTGGGGAGCAGAGCTAATATGGCACCTCTGAACTTTTTGCCTCTAACTTTTTGCAGGAGATAGAAATAAAGTTTTCATTTATTTAAGCCATTGTTTGTGGTCTATGTAATTTATGACTGAGTCTTAAATGATGTACCGTGATTTTCATTATGAAATTTTATAACACTGAAGTGTAAACTAATAAGACTTTTAAGTACAGAAATTCATAATTACTATACTATTTCTATCATCTACTTAATAGCCATATTTTAACACTCTCTTAAAGTTTTTAAGTATTATATGTGCTGAGAAAAACGTGCAATCATTAAGAGAATTTAGTTGTGGTAATCTGCACCCCCAGATAAAGAAATAGAAGATAAACAGTGCACCGAAAGATCTCATATAATCCCTAGGATTTCACCATTTGGAGATAAATACTATATTGACATTCAACGATGTCTGTTGGTTTTGCCACTTTTGAAATGCACGTATTTAGACTCATTCTGTATATAGTCTTCCTTTTTGCAGAAAGGTCTGGTCTCCTTCACTCAGTGTTATACTTACAAGATTCATGTGGTTTCATATAACAATTGCTTATTCATTTGTACTCCTGTATAGCTAGCTTTCCATTTTGTGGAAAAAAAATATGTATATAGTTAATGTGGAGATGTGCCACCTAGATATTCTTCAAGGAGGGACGTGCCAACCAGCTGCTGGAAGTATGGTCAGCAGACAGCCTCCAGCTCTCAGTATCTTCAGGGTCTGCCTTGGTTGCAGGGATCCACTTTTTAGAGAGCTCACATATTCTCTGAGGAAGCTTCCATCTGCTGAGGGTCAGAGTATAAAAGCCTGGCCATTTGTTTCCAATAATGGACACTCTGAAGGGCAAGACTCACTCCATATACCACTCCCCCATGGTTTGCTGAGGTTATGTCAGACCTGCATCACAGTTTAGGCCCTCTTCCCAATCATGCTTCTTTCCCCTCCCCTTAACAGATACTGATCCCTAATAAACATCTTGTCTCAGTGTCTGTTTCCAGATATCCCAACCAGTGACAGTTGGTACCAAGAAAACAGGAGATAAAATGGGGTTTCAGCACTGGATCACTACTGTTTGATTGGCCATGAAGACTTCCTTACTGGTGATAGGTAGAACACAGACAAGCCCAGGTACAAAGCCATGGCCAAATTATTGAAATGTTCACCTGTAGTGAACTGGGCGAATGTGACTGGTGGAAGAGAGGGACTCAGGTATTGCAGGAAAAGCATAACAATAAGAAAAAATGGACCAAATAGCTATTGCTGGTTATCATTGCTGCTCTAGAACAATGGTTCCTAATTAGGGACAAGTTGACTCCTGCCCTCTGTTCCCTGCCATCACTTAATGGTGATCAGGAAGTGAATCCTGTCAGAATCATCATTCCATAAAGTTGAGGGGCCAAGACATAAGTCATTGTAAAATGGAAGTTGTTTATCTGGGATCAAGCACAAGCAGGAACAGAGGGCCCAAGCAAGCAACATGAGCAGATATCCAAGAATCCCAGGTCTGCACCAGTGTCCCTCCCTCCACTTATACCATAGCCATGTGTGGAGTTTCTTGTAACTAACTAAAAGAGGAGGGAGCAAAAATAAACAAAGTTAGTTGACAGAAGATTGGTTTGAAACTTGATAGTAACTTTGATAGTAACTAAAGCACAGCCTCATTCAGGAGTGGCCATGAAAGAGATTAGTGAAGAATAATTCTCCCTCGAGGAAGAACTTCAGGTCATGCCCTTGCCATCCTATTTGTGTGGAAGAAGTGTCCAAAGATTGTAATATATATAGACTCATGGGCAGTGCTAAATGGTATTGAGAGCTCGTCAGAAACCTGGAAGAAAATAAAATTAAAAATTTTTAAATGGAGAAAAAGGAAGTGTGGGGTAAAGGCATATAAATGGACATAGGAGAATGGGAACAAAGAATGAAGAATCTGTATAGCATACATATGCCACCCAGAAGGCACAAACCATGGAACAAGCACTAAATATGATATAGGCCCCCCAAAAATGCCAGTTGACCAGCCAGTCTTTGCCATCAACTATTCCAATGCTGGAACAAGGGGTACACAATGAAAGTAGCCATGATGGCAGAGATTGTAGCTATGCATAGGTTCCATGACATGGGATTTCACTTTCCAAGGCTGACCTAGTTACCACTGCTACCAAATAACGAACCTTGCAGGAACAGAGACTAGCACTGAATTACAAATATGTCACTATTCCTTGAGGGGGCACCTGGCTAGTTGGTTGCAAGTCCTTCCATCTTGGAAGAGTCAGCAGTTCATTGTCATAGACATAGACATGGATTTTGAGTGTGGATTTGCCTTTCTGCTTGCATGTCCACAGCCAGCACTACGATTCAAGGTGATTTGAAGCAGTTGATCCACATACATGGGATACCATATAATATTTCTTCAGGACAGGGGGCACTTATTTTAGCAAATTAAATACAGGGTTGGGTCCCATGCCAGTCCAATTGATCAATTTCTCTCATGATTAATGTATTTTGAGTACTAGTTAAGAAATTCTGAGTATTTCAAAGTCATGGAAATATTCTTCTAAGTGTTTACTAAAGGCTTTATTGTTTTACATTTCATGTTTAGATCTACAACACATCTGGAATTGATTTTCTGTGAATGCTATGAAGTAAGGGCAATTTGTTTTTTCTTTTTCCATATGGATATTCAATTGACCCACCACCATTTATTGAAAAGTTCATCCCTTCCTTTCTATGCCACTTCATCACCTTTGTTATAAATAAAAATCTGAGTATGTTTTGGAATTCTATTTTTTCTCCATTGTTTGATGACACAATCTTGTGCCAATATACACTGTCTTACTTCTTACTGTTTTATTAAGTTAGGTGTCTAATAGTGTAAGTTATCCAGCCTTTTCAAGTTCATTGTGACCCTTCCAGCTCCTTTGCATCTCTCTAGAAATTGTACACTGAGTTTCCTAAATTTCTACATAGAATACAAAACTTAGTAAGAATTTTATTCTGATTTCATTAAATATATAGATCAGTTTAAGGAGAATTAACTCTTACAATGTTCAGTCTTACGATATATCAACATTTATTAAGTCCTCTTAATTTTTAATTGTTTAACAAATTAAAATTTTATCCACAATAAAAATTTCCATTTTCATATTACACAAATATTAATTCATATTACACAAATTCAAATTTCTGTTTCCCCATCCCATTGCAATTTGCAGTTCACTGCTTAAGGATTGACTGAAACTTCTTTTTTTTAGTGTTTATTTATTTATTTTGAGAAATAGAGCACATGTGTGAGCAGGGGATGGGGAGAGAGAGAGAGAGAGAGAGAGAGAATCCCAAGCAGGTGTCATGCTGTCAACACAGAGTCCAATGCAGGGCTCGATCTCCTGAACCATGAGATCATGGCCTGAGTCAAAATCAAGAGTCTGACTCTTAAAAACTGAGAACAAACTGAGGGCTGATGGGGGGTGGGAGGGAGGGGAGGGTGGGTGCTGGGTATTGAGGAGGGCACCTATTGGGATAAGCACTGGGTGTTGTATGGAAACCAATTTGACAATAAATTTCATATATTTAAAAAAATAAATAAAATCATTAACAGTAAAACAAAAAAAAAATCAAGAGTCTGATGTTTAACCAACTGAGTCCCCCAGGCGCCCCTGCCTGAAACTTTTCTAATCAAGTTCACCAGTGGTTGTATCTATATACAGAGGAAGCTTTTGCTCCTTATTTTGCTTAGCTGCAAGTTTTTATACTGTTTTTTGATATTTCCTCCATTATGAAAATTTTATTCCTTGGGCGTCTAGTCATAATCTTTTTCTGCATTTCTTCCTACTGGTAAGAATGATCTTTTTTAGTTTTCTTTTCCAGTTCTTTGCCATATTTTAAATGTCACTATAATGCAGGACTCTACCTTAAATCTGTTCTTTTTGCAATCTACATATGCTGCTGGGTGATTCAACGCATTCAATTTATTTGAATTATAAATGAGATGCAGATTGTTACCAGTTTTTAAGATATCCGGTTCAAATCTCTTCCTAGGCATTAGACCATATATCAAACTGTTTATGAATAGATGTCTCAAGGGATAACAAGATCAATGTATCCAGAATGAAACTTATAATCTAATTTTCCCAGCCTAAGCCTTCTCATATGTTTCCTATTTTAGTTAATGACATCTCAGTCATCCCATTTGCAGGAGTATTAACATAATCATGACCAATTTCTCTTCTTTCTCAAACTCAAAATCCAATGAATAACCTGATAATTTTTCTTTTAATTCTTTGGCATTACTATATATTATAGAATATAGTATATATATACATTATATATATACACACCATATATATATATATATATATATATATATATATATATATATAGAATTTGAGTAATGAATTTATATATATATATATATATATATATATATATATATATATATATATAATGAATTTGAGTAATACTCCAAACAGGATTTCCTGTCTCCAGACTTGATCATGTTGACATGTTGATATGGAGGATTGTGTTGATTGACTGTGTTGATTGGGAGAGTTTACCTCACACCAAGATGTGAACACTTAGAATTCTATATTAGAAAGCTATGCATTAAAATAATTGAGTGCATATCTAAGCTCAAAAGCAAGAATGATAAATTATCAAATACTAGAAATGAAAAGTTAACTCAAAGATGGTGCTGGAAGATTGCTGAAGCTAAATAGAGAATGGAATTTAAAAAGTTAAAATAGACATTAGAGTTTTGGGGGTTCAAGATCCCTGGGGAGAGAAATTGAGGGCTGAAGCCTGGGTGATGCAGGGAACTGCAAATGAGCTTCAGTAGTACAGATAAAGCCCAAAGTAATGTCCTATTCATGAAGTAGGAATTTTAAAATATGCCCTTGAAAGCGTTGTATTTATTGAGATCTGGAATAGAACTAGAGTCACCTGTGACTATTTTGTCATATCAAATTTGGATCATTTATGGACATAGGAATAAAATGTTTATTATTTAAAACATTGACATGAAAATAGACACAAAAACAGTGAAATCCATTAGTTTCCCATTAACGATAAACACAAATGGACTGAATACTGCTGACTAGTATTTACAACACAGACCCTCAAAATTTCTTCAGATTATCCCAGCACACACCCTGAACAACACACTCTCCAGATAAGCTCACCATTAAAAAACAAAACAAAAACAAAAACAAAAAACATACAGGGGCACCTGGGTGGCTCTAGGGCTTTAACATCAAGGTAAAACAAAATAAACCTAGAAAAAAAATGGAGGAGAGTTCAGAGCCAATATATCACAATGCCATTCCAGATTCTGAAGGAGGATAAGTATCTGCTAATCTTTGCCATTTTGAAAAGTACACATTGTGGAACTGCTGTTAGAGTCACAATTATCTGATTTTCAGAGTCTCCTATCTAGACTCTAACATGTACTGGGCTTTGTTTCACACCTTCAGCTGGTTAATTCTTAAACATTCTTTAGACTTCAGCTTAAAGGTCTCCTCTTAAACACGTTCCTTTACGACTCAGGCCCCTTTTTTGGTTAATCTGAAACTTATGTATTCTATAGTTTCATGTCTTGTAACGGTTCTAATTAATTGCCTCTTCTACTGGTCCTAAAACTCTCCTGGGGAGAGTCTTGTGTCTTGTTTTCACTACTTATTCAATGTGTCTCACACAATGAATGGTATACAATAGATGCTCAAAAGTTTTTTTTAATTAAATGAACACATGAATAAACCACATAATCAAAATCAAGAAGTGGAATCTCCAAAGATCCTTTTAGAACTAAATTCATAATTTTATAAGTCTGTGTATTAATTTCTGATTAAGCAATGAAAATACCCAGGTTTTAAGGTATTACTGAAGATTTGTTTTAATTCTGAGATCAATAATTAGATACAGGAGATTCATGTGTTTGGAAATTAGTCCAGAAATTGTAAGAGCCAATATTTTTATCTTTTTGTATTAAATTTTAACTAAATATATAATGTTTTTTCTTTCCTACTCTTCCCACAGTCTACAGATTTGAAAATTAAGAGATGTCACACATGCTGAGTGATGAGTGGGCTCTGGGAGAGAGAAACTTGTTCTTTTTTATTAACATGTCTGCTTTGTTCCTCTTACAGTTTGGAACGCTGAGCCTTACATCCCATAGTAGAAGTAAGATGACTTAGCTACATGAATAGTAGTAACTACAACCAAATTCCGCATCAAGGTCGTATATAATAGCTGTTTATATTTATATCTATCACTCTGGGAGATGAAAAATCTTGTACAACACAGTCTAACAATAAATTTACATTTTATATTGCACAGGTAATAATAACAACATATTTGACCAATAATTTTTATTTTAACTATGTCAATTATTTTAACTACGAGTCAGTGGGTTTTCTCAAACATTTTGTTCCCTAGATTTTTTTAAGGATTTCTGGAAAGGGATTACTATCACTCAAAAAAAATTATCCTCCGTGAAAAAACTAGTTGGGGCAGAAGGCAAAAGCCAGACATCCAGGGATGGAGTTTAGTTTATGTCAATGAAGAGAAGTAGCCTCATATGAGTGTCATGGAGTAGTGAATGGCAGGAGGTATTCAAGGATTAGATATACTGGGTCCAGCTCACCCAGAGTTGTAGTGTGAATAGTCATTCTGAGGTTTCAGTCAAGGGACTCATCCATGTCCCTGTGCTCCCTAAAGTGGTGAGTAGGTTGAAAGAGTTCAGAAAGTGTGGGAAAATTTTCATCCCACTTCGATATGATTTTGCTCAGCAGCTGTTTCAAACATTTTACTGTCTTAGAACTGCTTAACACTCTGTCTTAGAATATGACCTCAAAGATATTTTACTGTTAAGTATAAGTCCATATCACTTCAACTCATTCCATTTTTTTCTTCCCTCTCTTTATAAATTTCCTCAGGCTCGTGAATCATTCCTGACTCCTCTATTTCTTTCACACCTCACATCAAAACTTTCAGCAAATTCTGTGAGGGTAGAATGAGAAAATATCCAGAATCTCACCACTTCTGATCATCTCCATGGCTACCATCTGGGTTCCAGCCACAATCTTCTCTCACCTGCATTATTATAACAGCCTCCTAATGGTCTCTCTGACTCTATCATTGACCCCTACAATCTCTTCTCCACACAGCAGATAAAGCAATCCTTTCGTGTAACTAATCTGTTCAGAACTCTCCAACAGTTACTCATTTCACTCAAGATGAAAACCAAAAATATTAAAATGGACAGTCACATCCTCCATGAACCAGACCCTCATCATCACTTTGACTTCACCCTCCACTACCCTTTCCCTTTCTCATTCTAAGCTGTCTCACTGCCTTGCTTTTGCTTTAACACATTAGCCATGCTCCCACCTTAGGGACTTTGCACTGGTCATTTCTCTGCCTGGAATTCTTTTACCTCAGATTTTTACATGGCTAACCCTTGTCTTCATTCAGGTCTGTTCAGATTCCTTGTTCAAAGGGCACCTCTTCCCTATTTAAAATTAGATCACCATTCCCTACAATATCTTCCATAACATTTACCATTTCTTTTTATCTCCCTCTTCTCCTCCCTCCTTTTCTCTCTTTCTCTTTTCTCTACCTGCTTTTCTTTCTTTCTTTTTTTAAATAATTTTTTAAAGTTTATTTATTTTGAGAGAGAGAGCATGAGCAGGGGAGGGGCAGAGAAAGAGGGAGGGAGAGAGAATTCCAAGGACGCTGATGGCATGGAGCCCAACATGGGGCTCGATCTCACTAACCATGAAATCGTGACCTGAGTCAAAACCAAGAGTCTGCACTTAATCGCTTAACCAACTGAGCCACCCAGATGTCCCAGCTTTTTTTTTTCCTTTCTTTCCTTCTTCCTCCTTACTCCCCCACCAGTTCCTCCCTCCCTCTTTCTTTCTTTCTTTCTTTCTTTCTTTCTTTCTTTCTTTCTTTCTTTCTTTCTTTCCCTTTGATTGAATGATTACTTTGAATAATTTAATGGTGGTTTGTGCCAACTAGAACGTAAGCCCCAAGAGCAAGGAGTTTTGGCTGTTGTGATCACTGACAGTCAAGATATAGTGACATCTATAGGCGGGCACTACATAAATTTTGATTAAAGGAGTGACTTATTTCCTTCTTTCTTTCAATATTAGAGGGTGGACTCATGTTCCATGTTCCCAAGGCTAACATTGTTGTCTGTGTTATAGATATTTTACAATATATGCCCACTAAGTACTCTTTTATTTTTTTTTTCCTTCAGTCTTTACCTTTACTTATCTCATGAACATACTCAGATGTCCCCTAATCCAGGGAAAGCCTACAGCTCTGAGCCTGCTTATCACACTGCCATAGGTTCTGGCACCATCATTTGCATTTGGCACTTGTATCGTGCCTTTTCATTCCCATTTCAGTTTTCTGAAATCTTGTTTCTGGACTCTCCTGAAATTATTTAAGTGATTATTATTATTGGCCTACTTTTTTCCCACCAATTCATGAATCCGTTTTCAGTCCCCAGACTGTTTGCTCTCAGGATAATATTTTAAGCCAGAGATCATTTGGTCCTTTGGAAACTTCTCTTTGATTAATGAAGTAGATGGAAATTAGTTTACTTACATATGTGGTCTGATTTAGTCTTACTTCCAATCCTTTGACTTTCAAGGCAGGAAGAGTTCTCAGGGCATCCTTCCTAACTATGAAATATTCCTACAACTTCCAAGGAAAAAGAAAATGAGGCTAACAGCCTCAGTTGAAAGCAAATACCAATGATGTTCTGTTCTTTAATATTATTGTCTACTTGATATTTATTGAAAATATACCGCGAACATGGAAAGAAACATTTACTTAGTGCAAGAAAAGACTTTTGTCTTGTTATATTAGCATTTCATTTATTATTGTCATTGCTTATAATATCAAGGATATTATGGAAGGAGTGGAAGTAACAATTTGTAAGTACCTGAAATAGATGTAGAAATAACAAGAATTGGTTTCCAAAGACAAACCTATAAGACTTTTTGCAGTAAAAGTACAAGATTCTGTGTGAGTAAATGATAGGATGAAAATGTGAGTGATTATGAAAAATATTTTTAAGAAACTTATAGCATTTTGATATCATATCATTTGTATTTTAAAATAAACCTTTGATATATTAACTTTATCACAAGTCTGACAAAACAACTTCAGGAAGGTTATGGGATTCATAAAAAGTCATTGAGTTTATGGATCTTATTCTTTTTAGTCCAGAGCTCAAGCTGCTTCTGTAGTTGTGTTGCATGTGGTTAATGAACGTTTGCATTCCTGGAGCTTCCAATTTCTATGTGCAGAGATTTCCACTAATGCACTGGCTCTCAAAGTGCAGTCTAGGACCCATGAAGATTTGAGACCTTTCCATAGGATCCAGGAGATCAAAACGATTTTCAAAATATTAAGTTGTTATTTTTCTTTTTCCACGCTCATTCTCTCATGATAAGAATCTAGTCATCTACTACAGAAGACAGTAAAGAGATATGGGAAAATATAAAAGTATTTTTTGTTTTTTGAAATATAGGTATTTTTCATAAAAAGCATACTTTAACATGTAATAGGTTTGTTATTATTTTAAACAATTAATTAAATTAAGTATTTCTCAGTTTAAATTTCCTATATTCTATCAATGGATTTAAAGTTAGTTAAATCAAAGCTGTTTGGAGTACCTGGTAGTTTTAAGAGTCTAAAAGATTCCTGAGTCTAAGTTTGAGAACCACTGCACTAGGGCAATAATTCTAGTAACACTTCCTGCTCCTTATTCATACTTCCCCATGAAAAAAGAGTGTGGTTATTGGATTGATAGATTACATCCATTGAACCATTTTGACTGCCCCTTATCATCTCCTGTGACTGATTTCTTAATTGGCTTAACTTAAGAAAAGATCAGGGGGAGGTTGCGTATTGAAATAAATGTGATTAGGAGACCAGAAGGATGAGAATTTCTTTTTTTTTAGCCTTCAATATTACGAGAATTTCTCTTCTCAGGGCATCGTCTTCTTTATTTGTAAAATGAAAATGTTGGGGTGAACTAAGATCTTTCTGGCTGTACATTCTACAATTTTGTATTTTATTTAATCTTTTAAATATGAAATCAAATTTATTATTATAATGCATAATATAAAGTCAAATTATGAAATGCATCATGCTGAAGTCAGAAGCATCTTAATGTATATAGATTAACATTTTTATACCGTCTCATAATAGGGTGATACAAAGATCTAGTGGAAATGGTTAGGAAAGCTTTCCAATAATTTTTTATTTTAAATAAAAATCATTTATATGGTGATTATATTATACCAAAACATGATGTTTCATGTCCTTCCTCATCCAAGTTTCTGTTTCTCTTTGGTATACTTAGAAGAAAAACATAAACCTGTCCTTTACAATTGTACCTCTGGATATAAATTCTGAAACACCAAGAAATTTCAGTGTGAAAGACAGCTTACTTACATTAAGGTAAACTAATAGTAGCTTTAAAATTAATCTAGTGGTTTATTTACAGAAAATTATTTGCTTAATGAAGGGGAAATCATTGTGGTGTCCTTTGCCTTTGATCAAGATTTGAGATTTGAAGAAAATCAGTAGTGAATTGCGTTGGCATGAGAAACACTTTCATAATACAAGTTTGATATTCTGTACAAAAATCTGTTGAAAATTACGGAAAAATAACCTTAGAATATTAAACGTATGTCCCTATGTGTCCTTAGGCTTTGAAAAATATTTATTCTGAAGACTTTCAAAGGAAAATTCCAAAAACTGTCTGCCTAGATGGTGATATTTGTAAATCAACCTAGACAAAGGTGAAAATATACAGAAAAATTAACCTGAGGATTAATTTTCAGATATATTCTATGAGTAATTTTTTAAAATATACAATTAGGAATCAGGAAAAGCTATTCTGAGATTAATCTCATGTAAATATTTTTAAACGATGGGCAATATTATACTAACCATTTATTGAACAGAAATCTACATTAGTATTCAAAATACTTGGCCATTATTTGAGATTTCAATGGTTAAGATGATTATGTTTGTTCCAATTTGACTTTTATTGAACACATGGTAAGTACTAGGTAGTATAGGTATAAGTAACCATATATATATAATGTGTCAAAATAGTACTTTGAAACTTCTCAAATAGATCAAAATTGGCAGGTAGCTTCTGAGTGATTTAGAAACATACATAAATACTAATTTGTTTATATATATATAAAAAGAAGACATGAATAATATGAAGAGAACATAAGTGAAAAATTAGGTGTTTTTTTTTTTCTTTTTTTCTCAGAGAAGCCAGAGAGGAGGATGGAAGTGGTTATATTTAAGACAAGTTTTTTAGAGTATGCTTTTTCCAACTAGAGAAATGGAGGGATTTAGCAAAGACTGGACAGCTTCAACAAGGACATAGAAAATTAAAATCCCTTAGTGTATCTGGCCGAGTAGATAATAGAATGTATTTGAATGTGTCCAAATAGAAGTAGCATTGAGAAAAGATAAGTAGACTGCCATGGTGTAGCAGACACTGTTGTTGCCTGGCCAGATCTCCTTGGGTTGTGTATTTTAGTGCATCCTGACCTATTTTCAACTGTCTGAGGGCTCTCTCTGGTGGCCGAAGCCTGCTCTGGAAGAAAAATAGTAGAGAGTAAATGTCTACTGGGAGCTACCTTCTGCTTGTGACTGGAGATGGTTGTTGGATTGATGCTCCAGCTCCGTCACCTTTCGCTGGACAACTCTGTCACATGTTCTACACTGGCTCCTTGCGCTCCCTGGCAGGATAAGCTTCCAGTTGCCTCGTGATATTGGGCTTGATAGTGCATTCTTTATTGGCTGTCCTCTTCCTTTCTCACATTTCTTCTTTCTTGGTGTTGCTTGGGATTACACTTAAATAAGCTAAACACTCTCAACTGATTGTCACAGACTCTGCTACTGGTGGAATATAACCTGAAATGCTGGGATTTCATTGATACATACTATTTTCAAAGAATCATTGAATCTGAGAATCTTTTCCCATCCTGTGTGGTGATTCTGCTTTCTCTTCTTTCAAGCTCACTAGCAAGGTACATTTGACCGGGAATATAAATGTATAATTTATGACAATGAGGAAGCTGAACATTTTAGTATCATAGTCTGAGAAATTTGGTCTTCATTTCAACGATTTGTAATTTCCTTTCCCTTCATTAAAAGAGGCCTTTGAGGGGTGCATGGGTGGCCCAGTTGCTTAAGTGTCTGACTTCAGGTCAGGTCATGATCATGATATCTCGGTTTGCGAGTTCGAACCCTGTGTTGGCCTCTGTGCTGACAACTCAGAGCCTTGAGCCTGCTTCAGATTCTGTATCTCCCCCTCTCTCTGCCTCTCCCCCCTCTATCTCCCTCAAAAATATATAAGCATTAAGAATTTTAAAAGAGACCATTGAGCAGGTTGCTTAAAAAGCAAAGAATTGAGAGTCCAATCAATGTGAAGTTTTGTGTCCTATTTCAGTTTTATAACTGTGTAATCTTTGGCAAATATTAACATCACTAAGTCTGTTTGTTTTAATGAGAAAAATAAGAAAATTATGAAAGTAAAATGAAATAGTCAAACTTGTTAAAAGAGTCTCCACTATATATAAGAATACTAATTAATTATCACTTACTATTGTTCTTTTGTAGATTTTATCATTTAGCCTAGATGTTAAGGTGCTCAATATACAGGAAAATGTAAATTGAGATTTTAGCTTTGAAATTAAAGCATATATTCACTTTCCAAGTTATTTTACTTGATTGCCTATTTAGGATCAAATAATGATAATGATAATAATAGTATGTGCAATTTTGTTTGTATGTGCTAGACTTTGTTTTAAGTAGTGTTCAAATATTTTCTCATTTATGACTCAACTTCATAAAAATCTAATGAGGATATTCTATTTTGCCAATAGGGGAAATTAGGGTAACCAGCTATCCAGCTTGGTTTGCCTTTGACTTAAGGGTTTCCTGTGACATGGGTCTTTCAGTTTTATTTATTTTTTTTAATTATTTTTTATTTATTTATTTTTTTTTTGAGACAGAGAGAGAGCATGAACAGGGGAGGGGCAGAGAGAGAGGGAGACACAGAATCTGAAACAGGCTCCAGGCTCTGAGCTGTCAGCACAGAGCCCGACGCGGGGCTCGAACTCACGGACCGCGAGATTGTGACCTGAGCTGAAGTTGGCCGTCTAACCGACTGAGCCACCCAGGCGCCCCGGGTCTTTCAGTTTTAAAACCAGGAAAATCTCAAGCAAACCAGGATGGTTGGTTACCCAAGAACAGAGCATCAGTGAGGATAATTAACTTGGCCAATATCGCCAATATCATAGACTTTTACTTGGAAATTTGGGGTTTGAACCTTACTTGTCTGATTTAAGGAAACCATATGCCTTGTTGCCTCTTTATAATAGACTCATCCACATTGTCTCTATTCTTCTAAAAAAGTTTCCATGTTATAAATCTCAGAAAGGAGCTGAAGATATAGTTGTGTTCTCAATATGGGTGATACTACCCCTCTTCTAGAAAGCATTTTTGAAATCTGCAAAAGCATTTGGGTTGCTACAGTTATTGGAGGAACACCACTGAAATTAGTGGGATGGTGTCACAAAATGAAAAATTCTCCCAATTTTAACATAGCTCTGAATGTCTTCTTAGTCATTCATATAGTTACCCACTGAGTCCCATAAACCACAATTTTAATAAATTTGAGCAAAATAGTATTAAATAAGAAACATAAGAAACGTAATAATAGTAAAATTGCAATACACTTAAAAATTATAACATTAAAAATACACATTGTGAACATTACGTATTGAAATGTTCACCTGTTTGGGGTTGCCTATTTATTTTAGTCTTCCGAAATGTGTTCAGAGGAATTTACTTCCTATACCTTCTTAGCTTACTTTTCCTTTCCAGCTCATCTTCTGTAACCCTTCATCAATATTTTCCTTTCATCTTTTCCAAGTTCTAGAATCTCAATATATGCTTGACAGGTAGTGAGAATTCAGGATAGAAGACTTGTTTACATAACACACGCTATGCCATAACGTACGGAATCATGCAGACACTCTCCTTATCAATAAGGTCATTTAGGACGACATTATATTTCTTGGTTTCTCTACTTTGAAAGTTCTCAACTTGCTATAACATTTCTACTTTAAATGAAGCTATTTTTCCTCTTTCTGTTACCATACACAAGAAAGTCTGGTCCTTTATTAACTTATTAAAACAACAGTTTTTATTCTAATATAAATCTTTTTTTATTGGCATTACTTCTAATACTATTTTTCATAAAATGAGTATGTGCAAATATGTGGCCACTTTATTTTGTTTTCCAGTGTGGTGATATCAGAGCATTTGTATATTAAAGTTCATTTAATTTAATTATACATTATTTTTCTTTTAGCCCCCATTATATTACAGAGGACATTACTATTGTTACAAAATTATGTATATGTGTAGCATATATTATCTTTTAATTTAATTTTAGAATAATAGATTTGGCATTATAGTATGGTTTTTAAAGGAGTCATTGAGTCAGACAGGGTTGAGAACACTGCAAAGGAAACAGATTATTTTCAAATAATAATAATAATGGTTTCTAAGAAGCAGATGAACTTGACGTAGTCACCTTTTTTATTCAGTGATGACCAAGTTTAATTTAAATTTTGGGAATTCCATTTAAATATGAAAATATATTCTTGACCACCTAAAACTTAAGATACATTTCACAGGGAGGTTTTCAAATTTTGAGACACAGCAAAACCTGGTCTCTGAGTGCGCCATAGAAAAACACTTTTGGAGCCAATTGGCAAGGATTGTGTGAAAGGAAGTGTGGATAAGCTACAGCTATAAAGGTTTACAGAATCTTGTTAAAAGAGAAGGAGAAGGCAAGAGAACAAAGACCATGATCCTAGGGAATGAATCTCTGAGGAATAGTAGAAATAATGAGGCATATATGTGTGTAAAATAATACTATGGAAAAGATTAAGAAACAAGAAAAAACTAAATTTGGAATTCACATTTTTAAGAGAGTGAGCTGTGATTTATTGAGTGTTCACTGAAAGAGTATTATTTGGTGATAGGGAAGGTTATAATTTAGAATATAATGAAGTCCATTGCCCAAAGAAACACTTGTAAAATATTGTTTGTTTTTTCTAATTCCTTCAATAGAAAAAAATTTACCCTCCCACTCTGATTTAGCTAAGTTCCAGGAAATATCAGTAAGAATTTACTAAGAAATCTTTCAAGGTCTTTTCTATTAAGAGTAATAAATATTATCTAATGAGTACTCATTTTGTGCTAGACATAGTGGCTAAGAGTTTTACATGTAGTGTTCTTTATTCCTTTCAGTGACGCATGTTAAGAATTGTTTTCCTACGTTATAGAGGACAAACTGAACCTAAATAAAGATTTTGACCAATGTCAGAGAATTATGTGCTGAGGTAGCATTCAAATACTGACATAACCTTATTATTTCTTTGAGTATTCATTTAATTTATAAATTCTATATATATGCTCAAAGTAGGCTGTGTCTAAAAATGACAATGATAGATTTAAACACTATGATAAATTTTACTGACATTAAGCAAAATTCAGCCTGCTATTTATAAATTAACTCCCACAATTATGGAACTTGACCAAACATATCTCCAAAATAGCTCAACTTGGGATTTCTCCATTCTCTTCCTCTTTTCTCCTACTTTGTGCCACATACATTAATACAGATCCTTTTACTTGACCTTATATCACCAGTGACACCATCATGTACCAAATTTGCTTTTTTTAAAAAATTTTTTAACGTTTATTTATTATTGAGAGACAGAGTGTGAAAAGGGGAGGGGCAGAGAGAGAGGGAGACACAGAATCGGAAACAGGCTCCAGGCTCTGAGCTGTCACCACAGAGCCCGACGCGGGGCTCGAACTCTCAAACCGCGAGATCATGACCTGAGCCAAAGTCGGATGCTTAACCGACTGAGCCACCCAGGTGCCCCCCAAATTTGCTTATTTGAAATAATTGATATTTGCCCTCTGTCCATTTTATCTTTTGACCAATTAGCTTATTCAGCAATTATTCACAAACTGCATCCAGTTTTTGTTTGTTTGCCATCATATACTATTTGGATCTTTCTTTTAAATTCTCTTGAATTTGACTTAAGTCTGGTTATTGACTTAAGTCTGCTTATTACACATTATCATAACACCATACTTGAGCTCCTGCATTGATGCTCTGCCTGGACTTATCATCTTTACAGATTTTTCCACCTCCACTAATACACATGTCTCTGCCATAAGAAGCAACACTCTATGTCACAAATCTAGTTATTCTTCTTCGTTGCATTAAAGCTTATAGTAGTTTTTTATTGCTTTTGGGATGAGGTTGAAATTCTTCCTTATGACATACAATGCTCGTACTTGTTGATCCAAGTTCAGCACATCCCTGCCTAGACTCCTCCTAACGCACCCTGTATGATAAATTCTTAATTATATACTTTCCCTAAATGTGCCACATTTTCCCACATATTCCTGTTTTACCTTCCTTATTTCTTCTACCTCCCCAACCCCCACACAAAGGCTTTAAGACCCAGTTCAAATTAACTACTCTGCAAAATCTTCAGTCTCTCCTGTTTAAATTGGTTGACACTCTCTTCTATATTCCTTCAGTCAATTTATATCATTATCTTTTTTCACATTGGTTCGTATTTCTTTTGTTTGCGTGTGTGACTCTTCTTTCAGTGTGTGAGTGCCTCCGTTGCTCTTCCAGACAGTGACTCAAACTGTGTAAACATTTCCTTAAGTGAAGCCAGCTCTTTATTACATAAGCTGATAAACTTTTACTTTGAAGATAGTGTCAGTGCAATAGACATCTGTATTTTTAAACTTTGTAATCTAGAAAGATTAATATTGAAACCAGTATGTATCCTTTGGCAAAATTAAATCTTCAATTTTGGGAAATATCTGTGTCTCCTTAATATGTTACCATTGAAGCTCTCTGTTCCTGGGAGACTCAGAATGTTTGAATCCTATGAGATGAAGCAGCCAACACACTGGAGAGGTGAAGATCTGATTGGAATAAAAGACCAAGTTTATTGGGACTATTTTTACCTTTGGATCAGGAATTTGAATTCTCTCCAAACTTTTGGAATATATGGTTAGTTGAGGTGGTTAATTTTAAAGGAAATCAACAATCTCTTCCAACAGTAGTACACTTTTTGTATTCTAGCTCTCAGAGTTGACAGGTATGAAGGGGAATTACATTTACATGTGATAGATTTAAGAAATTAATAATTCAGCCATGGAAACTATAAAATATCTATATCTGTTTTGTAAAATACATTATGTTTCTGGAACAGTGTACAAAGGGGGTTTCAACGTTTTTTGCGTAGTGTTATAGATAGTTCTTGCTGAATTTAGGGGTAATAGTGAAAGAGAGCTGAAAAACAATGGTCCAAGTGGACTAATTTTATAACAAACTTAAAAGTGAGAGGCAAGACAGAGGTGGAGTTATCAGGAGTAAAGGAGTAGCAAGTGAGTGCAAAATAGGAATTTGCAATTGAAGGGGGAATAGCCTACATAAAAACAGGTATCATCTGAGGGTATCAGGATTGAAAAACAGCAAGCATATAGCATTGTCTTAAAGGGGGATTGCCTATTCAATTGCTCTCACCTATCTGAAAAAGTTTCTTTATTTCTTCTTGGCCAGTATTTCACAGTAGACTTTCAGAATTTAACTTCCAATCTACCTTACCAGCTATGACTGGTCTCATGGACTGGTCTCATGGTTTAATCACTTTGAATCATTCATCATTTCTCAAACATGCCAAATGCCAAATTCCTCTTGCCTTTACTCCTCCTGTTTACACAGCCTGGTGGGGGTGATTCTCCCCTATTTTTCACTATAAAATACTTAACATTCCTTCAAGGTTAAGTTCAAATCCATTACTACTATGAAAACTGACCAACCTCTCCACCCAAAATTAACCTCTGTCTACTCTGAATCCCTATAGCATTTTACTACTATCTATTCTCACATATCTTGCTCCCTTCTTTGATCTCCGTTATCTTTTGAGAGCAATTACCGTGATTTATTCCACAAAGTTCCATAGTGAAGACTTGAACTTCAGGCCTATCTTAGGAATTCAATAGTAGCAAGCTACTACTCACCAAGAGTTAGTTTTAGCACTAGATAGATATTCAAATAGTGACGTTGAGTAGGCAATTAGCTATAAAAGTTAGAAGTTTATGTGAGATGTCTAGGCTAGAAATAATAAATTTGTGAATCATGATTTTAGATATTATTTAATTTCATGAGGCTGAATGAGATTATCTAGGAAGAGAAGGCATCTGAAGTTTGTGCCCATTTATAGAGGACATGAGGACAAGAAGGATCTACAAAACAAAACAAAACAAACAAAAACACTAACAAAGAAATAGAGGGACAACCAAGAAAGAATAATGTCCAGGAATCATGAGGGGAGTGTCCAATGTTGTCAATGGGTGTTAAGTGAGATGGGAGCTAAAAATTGATCAAGATGTAACAATCTGGTAGTCTATTGGCAACCTTGACAAAGGTCTTTCAATAGATTGATAGAGCTGGTTGCCTGATTTGAGTCAGAGAGTGGGAGGAGGGAAAGTATTGACACCAAATGTAGGCAATTGTATGCTATAAAAGGACCAAGAATGGTAACAACAAAAGCAGTGGATAACCAAATGATAGTAACCAAATTGTATTTTAATGTTTTTTAAAGGTCCTTATATCATAGGGCAGCATTGGATACAGATTTAGAATCAAACAAAATGGTATTTATCATTGATACCCTGGATATTCTCAAGAATGATATGTCAAGAGAAAATAATGTTCATGTTTTTATTCTTTGTTGCTTATCGTGGTGATTTAATAAAGTACTTCATAAATGTATATTGACTCTTTGTGTGGATAACAGATGGATGTGCTGATAAATAAAAAGTGAACCTTATGCATATAGTTATGTAAGGTATTTTCCCCAGCTGCCAAATATGACTGAAATGTCCTAAAACTAGATAAATATATATCTTAAACACATGAAACATTGGGCTTTAGGAATAAAGAGAAAGCTTTCTCTCTTTAAAAGGTTTAAAAACCTTACACAGTATAAAAACTCCCATTATTGGAGGGATTCCCAGGATCTTGAAAAACTGTAAATTTAGGGAAAATTTTATCAGAACCCTCCATCTTGGCACAATTATTTTATCCTTTGCCATCACTCTGTAGTTCTTTAGCTTCTGGAAATTTCTCCCTCTAATTTTTCATAACTACAAGGGTTATGTGCTCCTCTTTTCTGTGTCCCATTCATATAGGAATTTATTTGCTTTTAGGTAACACTGAAGTCTAGTAAGTCATGTTATTGTTATGATCCATCACCAGCACTTGGAAAACATTCTTACTTTGCTTGGAATCAGAAACCTGCTTTGGGACTTTTACCACCACTCATGTGGATGTCCTACTCAGCCTGCTCCGGTATGTTCCCAGTCAGTGTTTTCTGCTCCTGGACAGAGACCCTCTTTACCCTGCAGAGCTTTGAAACTCCATGCTGGGTTGCTGACCCCTGGCCTCGACATAGGTGCATAGCCTCAAACCACACATGGCTTAACTAGTAATTTTGCTCTGAATCAGTGCAGAAGGAAGGAAGAATGGCAAGAAGGGTAGAGGGCAGGAAGGGAGAAAAGCAAGAAGTCAAAAGAGAACATATGCATGGAAAAATGAAGCCCCTTCAGCTTTTTGATGCTTACTGCTTGCACAGTATATATATTTTCATCTCTTTACTTTTAAGAGATCTGTGTTTTGATACATAAAGTTTGCCTCTTTCAGAAAGCATTGGTTCTAAGTTTCACATCCAATCTAATGATCTCTGCCTTTTGCATTATATTAATTTTTGCTATTATGATAACAGTATATGTCTTTGGTTTTCCACAGTAATTTAGAGTTAAAAATAGAGGACTCAATATAAAACATTACAACTTTGCAGTAGTACTGTTTCATTTTTTTCAGCTTTATTAAGGTACAGTTGATATATAAAAATTGCACATATTTAATTATACACTTTGGTGAGTTGCAATATACATCCACTGGTGATGCTATAACCACAATCAAGGAAAGAAACATATCTATCATCTCCAAAAGACTTCATATGTCCTTTTTATTATTTTTTTATGTTTATTTATTTATTTTGAGAGAAAGGGTGTGCATGCATGACAGCAGGGGAGGGACAGAGAGAGAGGGAGAGAATCCTAAACAGGCTCCATACTGTCAGTGTGGAGCCCTATGTGGGCCTGATGTGGGCCCTGATTGGGGGCGGGGAGGGGGGAGGGGGCGAGGCTGACATGGGGGCTCCAAACCATGCCTGGAACCCTGAGATCATGACCTGAGCCAAAATCAAAATGGCACCCTGTCCTTTTTGTTTGTTTGTTTGTTTGGTGGGTGTAACACTTAACATGACATCTACCTCTTAGCACATTTTCAAGTACACAACACTGTAGTGTTAGCGATAGGCCATCATTCATTTTATAGAAGATATCTAGAATTTATTCATCATGTATAACTGTAACCTTATACCCACTGAACAACAATTTCTGATTTCCCCCTCCCCATCCCCTAGCAATCACCACTGAATTCTCAGCTTCTGTGAATTTGGCCATTCTAGATAGCTCACATAAATGTAATCATGCAGTATTTTTCTTTCTGTGATGGAATTATTTCATTTCGCCTAATGTATTCCAGTTTCATCTATATCACAAATGGAAGAATTTACTTCTTTTTAAAGGCTGAATAATATTCCACTGTATGTGTATAACACATTTTTTTATCTGTCTACTGAAGAACATTTGGGTAGTTTCTATTTATATCCATCCTGTATGCTGTCATTGCTTCCTATATTATATCTGCAGTCATAATAAACTACGTATTATTGTGTTACAAGTTGTGTTTTAAGTGAAATTCTAAACAAAATTTAAAAATATATGGGTAACAGGGGTGCCTGGGTGGCTCAGTCGGTTGAGCGTCCGACTTCGGCTCAGGTCATGATCTCACAGTCTGTGAGTTCGAGCCCTGCGTCGGGCTCTGTGCTGACAGCTCGGAGCCTGGAGCCTGCTTCGGATTCTGTGTCTCCTCCTCTCTCTGCCTCTCCCCCACTTGTGCTCTGTCTCTGTCTCTCTCTCTCTCTCTCTCTCTCTCTCTCAAAAATAAGTAAACATTAAAAAATTTAAAAAATATATGTGTAACATTTTATATTCATTCATACATGTATCATTTCTGATGTTCCTTCTTTTCTGTAAATCTGCATCTCTTTCTGATGTCATTTCTCTTCATCCTGAATGACTTGAACATTTTTTGAGTTCCAGTTTGCTGATAAGAAATTCCTTTTTTCTTGATCTTAATTTTTTGTGTACTTTTGAACTATATTTTTTGTTACATAATTGGGATTAAAAGCTTTTATTTCTTTTTAATTTCAGAACTTTAATGATGTTATTCCACTGTCATTTGTCTTCTATTACTTCTAATAAGTAATTAGAAGTAATTATAATTAAAGTAATATTAATTATATTAATTAAATATTAATTAATTAAATATTAATTAAATTAAAATTAAAATTATAATTAAAGTAATACTCATTATTGCATATTATTTTGTTATTGTTGCCCTATATATATATTGCACCATTTTCTCTGGTAGCTCTCAAGATTTTCAATGTATCTTTGGTTATCAGCAACATGAATCTTGTGCCTTGGTGTGTTTTTTTTTTTTCTTTTTATTCTCGGATCTATAGAAATTTATGATTTTTGTCAAATATGGGAAGTTTCTGTCATCACTTATTTAAACATATATTGTGCCTCACTCTACTTCTCTTTTTCACATGAATGTTAGACTTGTTTATATTGTCTCACAAATCACTAGAATTGTGTTTCATGTTATTATTATTTTTTTGTCTGTTCTTTGAGAAATCTGGTTGGTTGGCCATAGCTGAAAGCTCTAAGTTCTTTTAGCTTACCAGCTGTTGCTTATCATTGAGTTCCTTGAAATTTCCCTTAAAAATGCACTCAGGAGACACAGATTTGATGGCATTTACATGCAGGTTTCAGGGCTTCACCCCTATGATTATTTTCTTTTGGGGTTCCCTCTGTGAGTTTCCTGCACCCCCAAACTTCCTACTATAACTCTCGAGCAAAAAAGACAGTAATTTCTGTTTAGATTCTAGCTGTCTTGCATTGAGTGGAATGGAGATTGCACTCATTGAAAAGACATATAAACATGGATCTCTCTTACTATTCCCTTCTTTTAAGGGTCAGATACCTTCCAGTTTCTGTTCTCTTTTGTTTGCTCTTCAATGACAGTTGTTATTGTGTATCTGGTCCAGAGTTCAGAATTTTTATCTGCAGGAGAGATTGTCAAATAGAAGTTACTCTGCCATTACTAGAAGCAGGACCTTTGTTTTATTAATTTTTTTTTAACTTTAAAATACATAGTATATGCATTCATTTGTATGTCTGATCTATTTCCCAATAATAACATTAAAAACTACAACAGTGGAATTCATTATAATAGTTGACATATAAGGAATTTGATTATATCTCAAAAGAAGAAGAAAAAGAATCTGAAAATATTCCTTACTTATTTGTATAAGAAAATGAAAACTAGGAATAGCAAGCAACTTTTCAACTTGATAAACTAGCTACCAAAAACTTACATTGAACATCATACTTAGAAAGTTTACCTATGTTCCCTTTAATTTGGAGGAAAAAAGCATTTTTTCAGTATCTTCACTGCTACTATACAATCTTATTATGGATATTGAGGTCAAAATAATATAACAAAAAAAGAGGCCTAAAGATTGGAAGGGAAGTAATAAAATTCTTAACTGGAGATGATACAATTAATAATATGGAATGTCAAACAGAATTAACACACAACACACAATCTATTTAAACTAGTTAAACTAATAGTGAATTTAGGCAATTTTGCTGGAAAGGCCAGTTTGAAGAACATAATGAAGTTTTTTTCAATACTATGAATGCACACTTAGAAAATAAAATATAAAATAAAGCACCATTTACAATACAGCAAAATATCAACTTTTCTCATGACCTATTTGGAAATAATTTTTTAAAAGTTTCAAAAAATAGATTAATAAATTATTGTCATAATGGGGCAACAGAATTTTTTTTTTTAGAGTGCAATTTAGTAAGTTTATTTAAGTAGTACTGGGACAGGACCCATGGGCAGAAAGAGCTGCACTTTTTTTGTGTGTGAGGCTGATAGTTATATACTTAGTAATCAAAGGCAAGGCAGCAGGCAGAGAGTATCACATTAAAAAGTTTCTTCAAATTCTTTGAATTTCTACTCATAGATAAAACATAGAAGCTTCGGTTTTCTGGGCAGGTTAAGAAGAAAAAAAAACTTTGTGTATAACTTTGTATGAAGAGCAGATTTTGTTAGCAGAAAAGTAGAATTTCAGTCTTATACCAGTGTACTTTTTTTTTTTTTTTTTTTTTTTTTTTTTCAACGTTTATTTATTTTTGGGACAGAGAGAGACAGAGCATGAACGGGGGAGGGGCAGAGAGAGGGGGAGATACAGAATCGGAAACAGGCTCCAGGCTCTGAGCCATCAGCCCAGAGCCTGACGCGGGGCTCGAACTCACGGACCGCGAGATCGTGACCTGGCTGAAGTCGGACGCTTAACCGACTGCGCCACCCAGGCGCCCCCCAGTGTACTTTTAATATCCATTTATTTTAATATTAGTCCTGACCACATATAAAATTCTTTTCTAAAGGTTTCCCTTCACAAACCTTCTACAACTTTCTTTTTCATTTAGGTTTTGTCCAAAGCCTTTTCTCTCTAAATAACCAGTCTCATTTTAGGACACAATTACTTTCATTTTCCCTCAGCAAAATGTATTTTAATTTCTCATACCTTCTTTACACATTGCTTACTTTCTACATACAGAGTTGTTTTCCTTATCATTTCCATCAGTCTTAATTAGATATGCCCAAATTTTAACTTAGCAACCTTAGTCTCCAGTGAAAATTAAGTAGTAATCAATTTTGAACTATCTTTAGGCTGGCAAATTTATGAACACATTGCATAATTTCTAAAAACAATATCTTCCCATAGTACAAACTTTCAATAAAGCAGACAGTATGTTTACCAACAGACTGAAGTATCTTCAATTTCTCCATGATAAAAAGCTAAAGCACAAATCTATGTTCAATCATCAGTGCTTTAGTACTTTATATTATTTGCAAAAGACTTGGATAAACAATGAGTTCAACCCAGTTTGTTATTTAACTTAGCAAAATTTTAAAGTTCTAAGTTACCAAAGAGTTTAAAAGCTATTTATAAGTTTTGTGTATAAACATTTTTATTCATTCAAGCTACTTGTTCTGAACAATTACCCTTGAAAACTCTTATGAGACAAGAAATTAACCATCATCTTAAGCCATCTTTTGCTGAAAAGTTGCATCAAAGATAACATGAGCTTGTTTAACTTTTAGTAAACCTTGGTAAAAAGTTTTATATTTAATACTGATAACTCTAAAGACATGTCTATCGTAGTTAAACTAACAAACTGAAATTAGCTTTAATACAGAATATGTTGCACTCGTGCCCATGAAAAGTCAATCGGTTTGTTCCCCACTGTGAATTTTACTTGGGGCACCTGTGGGACAATATGAAGCGGGTGGTTTCAGTCCAAGGGAACCCTTGGGCCCCTTCATGCTGATTTAGGAGGTGCTTTGGTTTGAACCTCATAAGGAGGTTGCCTAATAGCTTGGGATGCTTTTTGCTCCTTGATAGTGAGAGTTGGGGGAGAAGGACCCAATGGTGCCAGAGGCACCGAAAATGGTACAGGAGCCAGTAATGTAAACTGGGCCCAGTGTGGTGCACAAACAGGAGGAGGGGTAGGGGGAGGCAGAAGTTGTGAGGTGCCACCAGCAAGGCTGGAGGCAGACAAAAGCACAGACAGAAGAAATAGGACTCTCGGTCCTAAAGCTCGTAAACCCAGACAGATCAACAGAGGCATGTTTTTTTTCCCTCCCAAAAAGGTGAAAATAGGCAGCCCGTATTGGGCCAGAGAAGATGGGGAACCTCCTTGAAACAAAAGGAGTTTCATCAGCTGCTTGGGAATATTCCTGAAATTCTCCATCCAGAGACAGACTAACCAGACACTTGGCTCAAATTATCATAGCCCTTAACCCAGGAAACAACCAACACCCCTCCCCCCACCCCCATACAAGAGTCAGACAATATTCATCCAGTCCTCTCAAGGTATATTTCAGATCTGACACACAAAAGAAGAAACAAAGAGAAGAGTGTTTCAGGAAAAACAGAGGGAGGCATATATAAGATCTTAGCAGCACCCTGTTTGCAAGAGAGACAAGGAGGGGACACATAGAGAACAGGACAGAACACAGGTAAAATGGTGGATTAACAGAAGTAGAAGGGTCTGAGGCAGCTGAGCTGGTGGTGAATTGAGGGGTAGAGGGTGAAGAGATGGGTGTTCTCAGGCCCCTAAAGGAGTATGGACAGATCAAAATTTTGTTACAGGGCCATGAAGACATGATTATATGGGATTTTTTTGGTCATACTTCCCCCTCCTCTAGTTTACATTGAAGCCAACAGTGTGACAAAAGAAGCAGACTTAGGAAGGAAGCATACAAAGTGTCAGGGTCAAACCAGTTCCAGTTTCTCAGGATGCATCCCAAGGGGTGTCAGATGGGATCCAGGATTTAGAAGAAAGATGTACATTGACAGTTTCCTGGCCTAGAGGTGTCCCTACTGAACCCCAAGAGCATCACCTTGGATAGTTTGTGCCCCAGGGATATCTCCCTGGAACCATCAAACTATCATCCCTGGTGCAGGTGAGTGTCCCCAGCCTGCTGACCTCTTAGGCCTAGTATACCTCCTAAAGAGAGAGCCCCTGCCCATCCTTCCCTGAGTTTCATTGGGAGACAGAAGTCTCCCTGCACTAAGATTGCATTTAATCTGGTGAACCAGTGGTTTTTGCTTGCTTTTTAGGCCTTTTGCCGGGTAGATAAGAAAGAGAACAGTGAACTAAGCAACTATCCCACACAAGGAAGACACGAGTTGGAGACCCACTGATGAAGAGTTGCTCAGTCCGCTCTTACTTTACCCTTTTGTGGTTGCCAAAAAGATGTTGCCAGATGAACTGGGGAGACCCTGGTTCCTGGGAACTTGACCCACACCAGACCCAAAGGAATTGCTGAAGGTTCTTGTTCTTGTAAGGAGAAGGAATTCAAGGACAGACATGCAGCACAGCAGACGAGTAACCGAAGTGGGAAAATTTATTAAAGCAAAAAGTACACTCTCAAGATCTGAGAGCAGAAGAGCTTAAGAGAGAGCTATGTACCCTGGGGACTGGGTTTCTATCTTCTATTAACAGTTGATAACTGGATAGTAGAATGTTTATTATTTGGGGTGGGAAGTAGGGTTTGGCACTTTTTCTTTAAATCCAAATTGACTCAAACATGTTAAAAGACAGCCTAAGAGGGAATCCTTTGGGATTGAGGAAGTTGATCCCATAGTTAAATCCTACAAAATGAGGAAAGTACATTAACTAAGAGTCCATTACCAAAATCCCCCCTTGGCTTCCAAACGGCATCCCATCAGGAATATCGCCAAAGGTTCCTGGGGTTCAGAGTAGCAGGAGGCATCACTCTTCTAGAGCACTCTGAAGGATAGGGATGTCCACTCCCCTTCCTTCCCGACTGCTACCTAGGCTACAGTAGGTGCTGGTGGATGAACTGAATGATGCAAACATTGGTGCTGTCTCTTTCAATTTTGAGAGAGTCGATATATTTGACAATCATTAATACCCTTTGTAAGCCTCTAGATCTAGTATTAATGGATAGGGTGAAGGTCCTGGCCTTTGTTGAAAAAGGGCAGCTATTTTATATCATATTAGGCATCATTCATCTAAGCTAGAAGTACCTTTAATCTGAGAGCAGGACCCAGAATGCCAAATAGCCCATGGGTAAAGGCAAATGAGAGACATGAAAAAACAAAAGTGTGAAATTCCTACATAATCCTGGACACTTTCTCATGAGCTTTATCCATGACGCAATCCCAAGGGAGTGGTTCCCCCATTGGATGAGTGCCCCAACTGGGGAATAGCTCTAACCAATCCATTTTGGGAAGCACGCAATCAGATGTGTATTGTATTTTATGCACCTTCAAGGATCACGCGGGGTTATTTAGGAGGAAACCTTACATGTGAGTCTAAGATCAGTGGCTGTCCTAATGACATGTATGATCATCCTATGCCCAAGAAGAATACAAGAATTAAAAGAACAGGAAGAACGGGGAGAGCCTGATTTTTGAGCTTAACCCCATCATTGCCAAGGTACTACACGAATATTTAAAGGCATATGACAAAGACATTAATGGGATGCAGTTGGAATGGCAAATGAAAACAAAAATAAAGAGATCCAAAAAAAAAAAAAAAAAAAAAGAACAAACCTAGCTTTTTGGACAAAGGATGGAAGATGGAAGTAACATAAAATGGGGAGCAGTTGTTTTACCTTAACCATTCATAACCACAGAACTGCCTCCTCCTCTTGATTCTTCAGTTTACTATTAGTTCTACAGCTATTTTTTTTCTTGAAAAATGTGCAGCGATAGACAGGATTCATTGACTTGGACATATTAATATTTGCTATACGTGCATCTTGACTAAAACTTTCTAAGTGGTTACATTTTCACTTTGCTTCATTTTGCATAGGTACCATTAGAAAAAAAAAAGTAATTTTCTGTCTTATAGTCAATTTTACAATTAAAACATGCTTGTAATTTTCATTATTCTCAGATTTTCATATTGTTTTATAGGCAGTATCTGGGTCACATTCTGTAAAGGGGCCAAAATATGGGGTTATAGGCATGAAAGTTCTTAGAGTTTTAGAATGTAAAGTACTCAGAGTAAACTAAAGCATTATCTTTAGTATTAGGTGGTTGAATTTGACATAAACTAAAGTACCAAGAAAGTGAACAAATGATTCTGATTCCGATAAAATTTAAAAGGAAAACTTGCTTCAAATCCCTTTATTGTTTTTTAGAAAAAAAGTGCATACAAGATCAGACAAAGGGAAAAGATTAGATACACTTATAGTAAAACTGTATTTGTTTTATAAATACACAGCATACAGAATTTGGAAGTCAAATTAAGATACACAGTGAAATATAAATCTTCCTAAAAATGTCTCCAAGTTCCCATGTTTTCTTTGTGTGAGGGATTCACTGATGTTAGAGTTTTGTTTTCTTCTTAAGGATGTTTCATGGATATGCCCACATATTTGTATATATATGTATTTGAATATAGATAGATATAGCTTTTAAAGCATATGGCTGGTTCATTGACATTTTTATTCATCAAAAATAATTCTTTGTAAAATGAGACAAAACAAAAAAATTTGAATGACTATAGAAATGCTTTACCAACCACACACACAAAAAAAATCAGTATTATGAGACCACCAGGTGCTGGTAACCTGGTTTAGTGTCTGGTTGCAAAGGCAGCCATTATCTACTGAATCTCCCAAACCGCTTCCTGTATTTGGTCTCCCAGAAATTCATTAGGCACAGACCTGTTAAAGTTTCACACTAAGGGTTATAAACCCTACTGTTATTTGAAAAGTTTATGCCCTGGTTGCAACAAAAACCCTGAAATTTTAACTAGCAATACATTTAGGGACCAATTTCCTTTCAAGCTCTAGGAAGCACAGATCTAACTCTCATGTAGTGCAAAAAGCTTCCCATGCATATAAAAGTTTCTTGTTATTGAGACTAGAAATTTCTTTCCAAATTAACTCATATTCTCCCTGTACTATAAAAGGGTAAAGGGTAGAAATATATTCCCTGTAATGAAACTTGACTATAAAATATAGCTATATGAAACTAATTTTATGTTTCTGTCTGTGTCTATATGTATATACATACATAAATATATGCACTGTTGACCTTTGAAAAATGTGAGGGTTAGAGTGCCAACTCCCTATTCAGTGAAAAATAGTGTATACTATTTCACTCCCAAACTCCCCAAACTTAATTACAAATAGCCTACTATTGACTGGAAGCCTTACTAGTAACATAAACAGTTGATTAACACATTTTGTATATATTGTATATTTATACCGTATTCTTATAATAAGCTAGTAAAAAGAAAATGTTATTAAGAAAATAATAAAGGAAAGTACATTTACAGTACTGTACTGTAAAAATATATATATAAGTGGACCCATGCAGTTCACAGGTCAACTGTGTGTGTGTGTGTGTGTGTGTGTGTGTGTGTGATTTTTGGATATAGAGAAAAACTGGATTTTATTTTATTTTTTAATATTTATTTTTGAGAGAAAGAGAGACAGGGTGTGAAGGGGGAGGGGCAGAGAGAGAGGGAGACAGAATCTGAAGCAGGCTCCAGGCTCTGGGCTGTCAGCACAGAGCCCAAGGTGAGTCTTGAACCCATGAACCATAAGATCATGACCTGAGCCAGAGTCAGACGCTTAACTGATGGAGCCACCCAGGCACCCCTGAAAACTGGACTTTAGTGTGATGACAGTAGACATAAAATGCCGTAACAGGAAATAATAATTGTTATTCTGATGTTATATAAAAACTATATACTGAATGAGCAAGTATTATTAAAAAGTTTTAAGTACCTGTCTCATTTGACATTATTAATATATCACTTCTCTACAAAGATAGGCATTCTTTCTTAGTTGCTTTTAGTGATACCAAAAATATTATCTTCTGTGCTTTTAGGAACTTTAAAGTGAAAAAAAGAAAAGAAATATGGGAAATTGGCCATACATTTAAAATCCAAGAGTATAATGTCCCTAAAAAGACACAAACTGTGAAGCTTCTAGTTGCTAAAGGAATAACAGATGTAAATTTTCCAATTAGTTTTAATAGGGAAGAAACAATCTTTCCCTTGAAAAATTAAATATTCTCATTATCAGAAAAGTGTTTCACCTTGATGCCATTTGATTATATGGTGGAGAACATTCCTTTTGACATTTAAGCTTCTGGTAAAATGAAAACTGTGGAGCAGTAAGTAATTCCAGCCCAGCCCTTGAAAGCTCACTGCATCATTTGCTAAATGTGCACATCCAGAGAGGAGACACAAGTGTGGAGCAGCTCATGAATTCTCAATCATATGCAAGCCTCTACAAAAGTCCTTGAAGCAGTCATATAGAATCTGCCATATGCTGATAACTGCATTCAGAAAACTCACTCATCATAAGAAAGGATGATGAATAGTTATGCTGAGTCAGTGGTTACACGTTGGCAATAAACTTGAAGAAAATTGAGGTCATTTGTTAGACTGTACAGTATAAAGCTTTGCCTTGAGACTCAAAAAATTTCATTGATGAAGTAGAATTGAATTGAAAGTGGTTATAGAGTACTGTTTCTGGCACTGAATTCTGCAAAATGGTGTACAGAAAGCAAGGAGCCCTGGCAAACCCAGTACTTTATTGCTAACGGTAGACATTGTGTCAACAATAGGACCTCAGATTTCAGAATGAACCAAAGAGGCATCATACAGATTTTACCTCCATTTCTGGATTTAGTCAGAAACATGAACACTGTAATTTTGAATCTCAAAACTATGTTATTGATGCCACTAGGCTCTGAATTACATTAATCTGATTAAACTTAACAACTATACAGTGAAGAACCACATTGCAGAAAGTCTGTGCCAGAGATTACATAGGAAAGGATGTGATTTTGCTTTCAAGAAGGGAATATGCTTACTAACTCCCATAGTTTTCTCTTGGTACATGATCCAACATAGTATTGATATTTAATTCCTTATTCCTCATCCCTCCTCGAGTATAATATATTCTAGTTCAGGAATCCATTGGTATTCACCTTTGTATTCTTACTTTCTAAGATAGTACCTTATAAAATAGACATAACTGATTCTTGAGATGATCATTTGCTATTGTTTCTGAGATTAAATCATACATTTCAGAACGTTCCAGAACATCTTGGAAATATTTCAGACATTTCGGAACATTTCAGAACATCTTGGAAGTGTTATGTTCTGCCTGATACAAATTCATCACTTCACTGTGCTCCAATATAGAGTTACATTTCTTGTAAAGGGAGTACTGACCCACACATGGCTTCTCTTCCTCTGATTTTGTTTTCTTCTACCTTCTTTTTCAGGCCTTTCTTTGCCTTATATTTTCTTCTCTTCATTTCTTTTTCACACTGAAGTAATTTCCTCTAATAACCAATCTCACTGGCTTTCGATAGTCAACAGCTACTTCTTTTTTATTAACATATAACTGATATATAATATTATATTAGTTTTAAGTGTATAACATATTAATTTGATGTTTGTATACATTGAGAAATAATCACAATTTTCACCATACAGTGTTACAAAAAGTTTTTCTTATGATAAGTTCTAAGATTTACTCTTCTAATTTACAAATATATAATACAATATCATCGACTATAGTCACTATGCTATATATTACATCCCCATGACTTAATCCTTTTATGACTGGAAGTTTGTCCCTCTTGATCCTCTTCACCTATTTTCCTTTCCCTCAACCCCCCTCCCTTCTGGCAACTGTCAATCTGTTCTCTGCACCTATGAATTTTATTTTGCTTTGTTTGTTCATTTGTTTTGGTTTTTAGATATCACATTTAAACGAAAAACCGTATTTGTCTTTCCCGGTTTCTTTTACTTAGCACAACACCCTCAAGGTCCTTCCATGTAGTTGCAAATAACAAGATTTCATTCTTTCTTATGACTGAGTAGTATTTCACTGTATATATGTCTCACGTCTTCTTTATCCATTCATCCATTAATGGACACTTCGACTGCTTTCATATCTTGGCTATTGTAAACAGTGCTGCAGTGAATGTAGGAGAACATAAATCTTTTTGAATTAATGTTTTGTTTTCTTCCAATAAATACCCAGAAGTGGCATTCTTAGATCATGTGGTAAGTTCTATTTTTAATTTTTTGAGGAGACTCTGTCCTGTTTTCCATAGTGGCTGCACCAATTTACATTCCCACCAACAGCGCGCAAGGGTTCCTTTCCTTCTGTCCTCTTTGACACTAATTATTTCTTGTCATTTTGACTTCAGCCATTCTAACTGGTGTAAGGTGATATCTCATGGTGGTTTTGATTTGCATTTCCCTGATGATTAGGTATGTTGAGCACATTTTTGTCTGTCTGTTGGCTATCTTATGTCTTTGGAAGTTACTCAGGTCCTTGGCCCATTTTTTAATCCAATTGTTTGGTTTTTTTGGAGTTGAATTGTGTAAGTTCTTCATATATGTTGGGTGTTAACCCCTAATAGGATAATATGATTTATAAATATCTTCTCCCATTCATCGGTTGCCTTTTCATTTTGTTGATGATTTCCATCTCTGTACAGAGATTTTTAGTTTGATGTAGTTCCATCTGTTTATTTGTATTTTTGTTGCCCTTGCCTTGGGAGTCAGATCCAAGAAATCAAGTCAAGACTGTTATCAAGGAGTTTAGTGTGCATGTTTTCTCTTAGGAGTTTTATGATTACTATAACTTTTTAATATAGTCTGAAATCAGGGAGCATGATGTCACTACTTTGTTCTTCTTTCTCACCATTGCTTTGGCTTTTGGGGATCTTCTGTGGTTCCATACACATTTTAGGATTGTTTACTCTATTTTGTGAAAAATGCTGTTGGAATTTTGATAAACATTGTATTGAATCTGTAGATTTTGGGGGGTAGTATGGACATTTAAACAATATTAATTCTTCCAATCTACAAACACAGAAGATCTTTCCATTTATATATGTCTTCTAACAGCTACTTCTATGTAAGTGATTTATAATATGTATTTTGAAGTCTTAGTGTGTTTCTTAGTTCCATTATGAAAACTTCTTATTACTGATAGACATCTTTGCTTGGATATCAAAATTACATCAATTACTCAATATGGTCTTAATTGAATTTGTAATTTTCTCTTCCTACTTTATCTACCCACATAAGCTTTTATAACCTTTATGTCTATTTTTGTTATTGACATTATGATTGAGTAAATTTGAACTCGTTACAAGTTCGTGAACTATAAATTGCAGACATATTATAGTATTATCTAATACTATATCTCACTATCTTTCACAAATTCTTAATCTTTAATTCTAGTGTAGGGGTTTTATTTAAAGATGCAAGCTTTGTGGTTTACAGACACAGATTCCTATCAGAGTTCTTTGTTTTACTAACTCTATGCCCAGGTGTAAGTCCCGGTTTTTTCATCTATAATATAGGTATCATAAAAACTGCTGCACATTGTTTTAATAATTAAGTGAGATAATAGAGAAAGAGATGGCGTGGTTAACAACATTTGTAAAGTAGCAAATTTCAATACATTGTAATTAATTTTATTTATTAGCAATGTTACCCTCTTATACCGCTCATCAGTTTTTTACTATGGATATTTTAATTACAAAAACCAAAAAAAAAAAGCAAATTGAAATAATTTCACAGTGAAAACCCCCATGGCTGACACCTAATTTATGTCACTAACATTTTGCTACAGTTGCTTATCACATATCTATATATCTATCCATCCTTCAATCCATTCATCAATCCATATTATTTCAAAGTAAACTGCAAATATCAGTGCAGTATCTGTTCTTTATATTCCAGCATGCATATTTAGAGTTTATATCTGCTTTCTAGTTTTACTTTTGATGTAATACATATATATATAATGATATATAATGACATAACATTATATGTGTATATATATATATATTTGATTTCCAGTTTTACTTTGATGTTCTATATATACAGGCACAGATACTGTGTTATACAAATAACGATGCCATATAAATATATATATACAGATATAGAAATATATATTATATATAAAAAGATATATATTACTTTTGATTATATATATATATATATATATATATATATACACACACACACACAGAGGTTTCCAGAAATCTTAAGAGTGAAGCACAAATTCTGTGCAATCCAAACTGCTATCAAGATCCTGAACATGAACATCATCCCAGAAAGTGCCCTCATGCTTCTTCCCAGTCCGTTCTGACTCTTGTCTTTCAGAGTCAACCACAGTTCTAATTTTTTTCCCCACAATATTAGTTTTGCCTTGGGGATTATTTTCTATGTACTTTATGTAAGATGACTTTCACTCAGCAAGATTCTTTTCCGATTCATCCATGGTGTTGTTTGTATTCCTGATTCACCTTATGAAAAATGACAGTTTGTTTATCCATTCTTCTATTGTTGGACACCAGGATGTTTCCAGTTTGGGGCTAGTATGAATGAGAGTCTCTGAAGTTTCTTATATGTAGGAATATGTTTTCATTTTTCCTGCATATATACTGTGAGATGGAACTGCTACATTTTTTAAAGGTATGAGCAATTTATTTATTTTTATTTTTTAATTAAAAAATTCTTTTTTATTTTTATTTCATTTTTAATTTTTCTAATGTTTAATTTTGAGAGAGAGAGAGAGAGAGTATGAGAGGGAGGGGCAGAGAGAGAGGGAGACACAGAATCTGAAACAGGCTCCAGGCTCTGAGCTGTCAGCACAGAGCCCAAAATGGGGCTCCAACCCACTAACCTGGAGATCATGACCTGAACCAAAGTTGGGCACTCAACCAACTGAGCCACCCAGGCGCTCCCCCTCCAAAAAAAAATTTTTTAAGAGAGAGAGAGAGCACGCAAGAGGGGGAGGGAGGAGCAGATAGATGGAAGAGGAAAAGAGTCAGGCAGGCTCCATGCACAGTGTGGCAGTGTGGAGCCCAACTGGGGGCTCAGTCTCTTGACCCTGGGATCATGACCTGAGGCAAAATCAAGAGTTGGACGCACAACTGTCTGAGCCACCCAGGCACCCTGGAACTACTACATTATAGGTTAGATATATGTTTAGGAATGTAAGAAGCTACTAATTTTTTTTAACAGTGGTTGTGCAATTAACATTCCTATTAAACTATGTGTGAGATTTCAGTTGCTCTATTACTTACTCACATTTGGTTTTGTCTGTCTTTGAATTAATTTCTGGTGGCTGAGGTTGTTCTGAAGTCTTTCTGTTTTTTCAGTTCAGAAAAATCTTCAGTTTTATTTTAGTTTCCCCGACTGATGCTGACTTGTCTTTCCCCTAGACTAACAGCCATAAAAATGGTTGCTCACTCAGTGTCATTCCCTTTTTCCAAATTTAGACTCCCCTCTAGAATCTGTCTGCTTTTGATCATGTTCCAATTGCTTTAAGCCTCATTTATTTCTTCAGATTGTATAATTATCTGTGAGAGGTTTATACCCAGTAGGAACGTAGCCACACTGGAAGGTGAATGCATCAAGTCTTATAGGCTTATTTCAATACCTTTCTAATTGGTCTTCTGTATTTCATTTTTCAGAAGTTTCCTACCCATCATTAACATCAATCCCAGATGAAACATACTAATGTGTGTAAGCCATTCCTCTGTTAAAAATATCTTTAATGGTTCCTTTACTCATGGAAAAAATAGTCCCAAATCCCACAGTCTTAGATTAGTGTTCAGCGTTCTTTATCTAAATCTATACCAGTTTTAAATTTATTTTCTCACAATATAGACATTTTGTGAGAGAAAATTTCTACAAAAACCTGTTTTGTTTTATTTTTCATATTGTACATGCTTACTACTGGGATATTACTTACAATTTTGACCCTTAATTTTAATCTCCTAGATTGTTTGGACTTTAATTCCAGCTTTATCATTTATTAGCTATTTGATCTTTGGCAGTAACAACTCCAATAACAGTAAGAATGTTAATAACAATACCAGCTAAGATTTATTAAATTCATACTATACTGGAGAAATCTTTTTTTTTTTATTAAAAATTTTTTTTTTAATGTTTATTTATTTTTAAGACAGAGAGAGACAGAGCGTGAACAGGGGAGAGGCAGAGAGAGAGGGAGACACAGAATCCGAAGCAGGCTCCAGGCTCTGAGCTGTCAGCACAGAGCCCGACATGGGGCTTGAACTCACAGACTGTGAGATCATGACCTGAGCCGAAGTCGGACGCCTAACTGACCGAGCCACCAAGGCGCCCCTGGAGAAATCTTATTAATAAAAGTTGTAGAATAAGCACCCAATTTTAGATAAGACTGTTAATATATTGCTTAATCTGTATGTCTTCTCCCTCACTAAGGATGAAACTCTCCAAATTAGAAGAACATTTTTGAAAAATTACACAGGAAAAAAGTTGACCAAGATGGTGACATAAGGAAACTCCTGAGCTCCCTTCCTTCCATAGACACGCTGAATGTACAGCTACATGTGGAGAAATTCCCTCTGAAAGGGGAAACTAGCTGAACCACTCATAAACATCAAATGAACGAGGAAATACCCACTTTGAACCAGGTAGGAAAGACGGAGACAAACTCTCACCGTAAACCCCACCCACAATACAGTGACATGGAATCCTAAGGGAACTCCCAATTTCCAACTTCTCCCTCAGGATTGAAGAACTTGGACTCACATCTAGACCCCCAACTTGTAAGTCTCCCCGCTAAGGGACAGGTTCCCAAATACCTAGCTCTAAAAGCCAAAAAGACTCGTGTCAGGGGTCAAGGTGGGGGGACACATAAGACTATATACAACAAAAGCAACTCTTAATGAGTGTGCTAACACATCACAGCTATCTCCCTAGGGCTCAGTGCAGAGGCAGCAGGTAAAACCACCCAACGCCCAGGCTTTCCCTGAAAGGAGTTTATCTGAATGCTTTACAAACTGTTGCCAGAGGGCTAGACTTCTAATTTAGCAAAACCTGGGAGCTGGCTGTGATACTCCTCAAAGACCAGGGGAGCCAGCAGATAGCTCTCTGGTCCTCTCTCCCCAGCTTACCCCAGTAATAAAACCAAGTCACCGGTTATTTCCCTGGAAGGAGCTAGTACACACATCTGGTGCTCCAGCTTCTGCTACTGCCACCTGAACTGCATGCACCCAGATCTCCCGGCTCCAGTAGCCAAAGGGGCTGGCATTAGCAAGTCTCACAGGACCATAGCAAACAAAGGACCGGTTCTAAATGGCCACAGGTGTCCCTTCCCCATTTCCACCCCACCACTCCACAGCTGTAAACCTGGGCCCAGCACAGAGGGAGCAAAAAAGTCTATCTCCTGCTTTTTCTTTGGAAAGGACATAACTATATATTGTCCTACCATATTTATCCCATCTGGGAGAGACAGTGATCCTCCTCTTTGGGACACTGATGAGTCTGGGCATATCCCAAACTCCTGAGAGGCACCAAGTACAAAAATGGTGGCTCGCAACACAAAGGTTTGAGAGAAAACAGAGCTCCGTACAGGCTGATTGATGAGTTCATCTCCTACACAAGACTGCTCTGTGAGGGCTGGGAGAGCTGGCTGTTTTATCTAATGTGTAGAAAGCGACACAGAGCGTCAAGGAAAATGAAGAATATGTTCCAAATAAGAGGACAAGATAAATATCCAGAAACAAATCTTTTTTTTTTTTATTTTTTATTTAAGTTCAAGTTAATTAGCATACCCTGTAATATTAATTTCAAGTGTGCAATATAGTCATTCAACATTTCACACAATACCAGATGCCCATCACAACGAGAGCACTCCTTAATCCCCATCACCTATTAAGCCCTTCCTCCCATTCCCTCCCGTCTGGTAACCATCAGTTTGTTCTCTGTAGTTTAGAATCTGTTTTTTTGTTTGCCTCTCTCTCTTTCTCTCTCTCTTTTCCCTCTGCTCAATTTGTTTTGTTTCTTAAATTCCACATATGAGTGAAATCATATGGTATTTTTCTTTCTCTGACTCATTCCAGAAACAGATCTTAATGAAACAGAGATAAGTGATTACCTGATAGAGGGTTCAAAATAACAGTTATAAAGATGCTCACCAAGGCCAGGAGAGCAACGTATGTATGAACGAAATGAGAATTTCAACAAGAGAAGAAAATACACAAATGTCCTAAACAGAGCTGAAGAATATAAAACCAAAATAAAGTCCCCTGCTATTATTGTATTTCTGTCTGTCTCTCCCCTCAGATCTGTTAATAATTGCTTCATATTTTTAGGTGTTGGGGACATAAACATTTACAAATGTTATAACCTCTTGATGAATTAATGCCTGAAATGAAACAACCTAAGTGTCCTTTGACACATGAAGGATAAAGAAAATGTGGTATATCTATATACACAATGGAATACTATTCAGCCTTTAAAAAGAAGGAAATCCTGTCACTTGTGACAACATTGGTGAACCTGGAAGGCGTTATGCTAAATGAAATGAACCAGAGAACAACAAATACTTCATGGTATCGCTTATATGTGGAATTAAAAAAAAAAAAGTTGAATTCATAGAATCAGAGAGTGGCAAAGTGTTTGCCAGAGGCTGGAGTGAGGGAAAATAGTGGGAATTTAGTAAAAGGATACAAACTTTTAGTTATAAGATGAATATGGTCTGAGTATCGAATGTATAACATAGTGACTATAGTTGATAGCACTGTATTATATAATTGAAATTTGCTGAGAGAGTAGAGCTTAAAGGCTCTCATACACATAAAAAGCTAACTATGGAGGTTATGGATGTGTTAGTTAACTCCTTATGGGGAATCCTTTCACGATGTTTACATCTATCAAATTATCACATTGTACACTTTCAATAGCTTACAATTACATTTGTCAATTACACTTCAACAAAGAAAAAAATTACACTGGAGATAGGATAAAATGTCTCATAATAATCTCAAATAGACATTTAGCATTTTCCATATGATAATTAATTAGCAAATTAGTTTCTAACATGTAGAATTTTTCCAACCAAATTTCTCATTAACCTCTAAGTTGCCAAACTAATTGTTGAAAATTGAACCTAAGAAAGACAAATTTAATCTTCAAATGAAAAGTAATTTTTCCAACAATGTGAATTTTGATGAGCTCTGTATGCAGCATGCTTCAATTTATCTTCCTGATTAGCCATATTCCAAATTAAATTAAAGCACTGAGTTTGTAGAATTGGTTATTTTGCTTTTTTCTAAAATGCTTACCAATTGAAGCATGTGCTATGAATGGAAAAAGGGCTTTCCTCACATAAAGTCTAATGTATAAGGTAAAGGAGTCAGAAATGTAGTTTTATAAGCAGTTATACGTTATTCAAATTTAAGGAGATTTAAATAATAGTTGGTGATATGTGTTTGACATTATACTACTCAAATCCAAATAGACAACAGCAAAAAATACTATAAAAAGAGAAGATATACCCCGAGGAAGGATAGACAACACAATGATACTTACCAAAGAGAAATATATTCTTTTTAGAGGCATAATTCTTGGTCTCAGGATGTGAAAATTAATAGATTTCTACTTAAATATGAGTTTCAGTGATATGCTGTAGGGGAAGTTATCAATGAATCTCAGAAACTTATGTGATTATTAATGTTTTGAAAATGCATAGAAAGTTGATTTTATGCATAAAAATTCACTTAGTAAACAAATTCCTTAAATTTTAAAACTATCAATGAAATAGTTTTATTTCAGCAAAGTGAAGTTCTCAGGACCTGCTCTGTTGTGTCCATACTACAGATATCTGTGAAAGAGATTTTACAACCATGAAGGAAATATTCCCTAATGTGTCTAGTGTATTAGAGTTATATCACTCTACAGAGAAATTTGGAAGGATTTTCTCTTAAGATATATTCCTGAATTAAGGAAAAGATCAAGCAATAACAAGGCAGGGTGACTTATTTTTTCCTACATTAACCATTTTCTGGCCATTCATTATGGAGCTCCATTGGAGACATTCATTAATTAGTTACCACGTTATTCTGCAAGACAAAATAGTATATATAAGTTCTCTCTAACTGAGAAAGAAGAACTGATATAAATAACTTCCTTTTATTTATCATAGTTCTCAAAAAGTCCATGCTATTATAAAGGGGTCTTGGTATTGGTAAAAACAATATAGTACTTTTCTTTGCATTTTATGCAAGAAAAAAGCTTTTTCACAGAAGTTTTAGCTACATTTTGTAAATGCATTGTTTTAAAGAAATAGTTAAAAACAAGTGATATCCACAGCTCCTCTCTTTGTATGTAAAGAAGGTGTAAAAGTAACACTTGAAACTAATATAACACTGTATGTTAACTAACTGAAACTAAAATAAAGACTTCAAAAATTTAAGAAAGAATGTGTAAAGTATATTTAAAAGCATTTAGTCAATGTGCTAAGGAAACAACCCTAAATGATAAAAGTGTTTATTGTGAAGTATTCAAATAAGCTCTCTACCTCAAGTAATGATCATATTTTTAAAGTCTTTAATCTTTGTAAAGGCATTAAAATGAAAACTGGGGTGTTTTTTGGTTTTTGGTTTTTATTTTGTTTTGTTTTGTTTGTTTTGGTTTCAAGCAAGATTTTCTTTCAGCAAGTAAAGAATATTCAGTTAACTTTGGCATTGCCTTTATTGAACATTCTGTTTGATTTAATGTTTCATAATATAAGGTGATTAACTCTTGAGCCTTGATGTAAATTTATGTTTTTCATCCAGTGGTTTGCTTGGATTTTTTTTTAAATGCAATTTAGTAGCATTTTCTTTGAGCTTAAAAAGAGAACTCAGAAAAACATTATCAAAAGATCGGCTCATCCTGTGTCACTGACTTGCTGAATTACTGTCATTCTTGTATTCCCACTTATTTAGCATCTGTGCTTGTCAGGCTGTCACTGGCAATGTGTGAAAATGCAAGGAAAAAAACATGGCCAATGATCTTCGTAAACTCACATCCAAGAGGCTTCCTGGTATCATAACATGTTATTAATTAAACTATTGACAGTTTGAAGAAAAAAATCAGTATTTATCAACACCGAGGCCTTATTTTGACTTTAAAGAATAAAGGAGTCTAATTTAGCCAAATTTTTTACCTGTGTGTTCATTAATTTGTTCAAATAGCCATGTATTGTATATCATCAACCGTGCATTAGCAATAATTATGCACAAACAATTTTTAGTTTGAAGGAATTAAAAAACATAAAAAAGATTCTTCTATTACAGGAGTGGATAGTCTAGTAAACAATGCCATCATTCCATAGATTTTGTTTCAGTATTGGGCACACACAAAGATAGATACATTTGCCTTTAAATAAGCAATACCAACTCAACAGATAACCATATGTGCTGGGCTGTGGGCTCAGTGCTATAAAATATAAAAATTATAACGATGACTTCAATAGAAACATTGAATAATGATAATAATGACTACTGGCAACTATTAAATGCTTATACTCTGCTAGATAAGTTAATCACTTTATATGTGTTATTTATTTTAGATCTTCTTTTTCTCTTAATATGCTGTTGGATTCAATTTGATGGCATATTGTTGACTATTGTTGGATCTATATTCATAAGGAATACGGTGTGTAGTTTTCTTGCACTGTCTTTGTCTGACTTTAGTGTCAGGGTAAATGGGACCTCAGAATGAGTTAAGGTGTGCTACCTCCTCTTCTACTTTTTGGGAAGAGTTTTCTACTAAGAAATCTACGAAGATTTCTACTAATCCTTTAAATGTTTGAAAGAATTCACCAATGAACTTATTGGTCTTGGACTTTTCTTTGTCATGATTTAAAAAAGATTTTTTAAAATGTTTATTTATTTTTGAGAGAGAGAGAGAGAGAGAGCAAGCAGGGGAGGGTCAGAGAGAGGGAGACCCAGGTTCTGAAGCAGGCTCCAGGTTCTGAGGTGTCAGCACAGAGCCCAACGGGGCTCAAACCCACAAACCGTGAGATCATGACCTAAGCCAAAGTCAGAGGCTTAACCGACTGAGTCACCCAGGTGCCCCATGGTATTTTTTTAAATTACTGATTCAATGTCTTTATTTGTTATAGGTCCGTTTAGATTTTTTATTTCTTCTTGAGTCAGTTTTGGTAATTTGATGATTTTAAGGAATTTGTGAATTCTATGTAGGTTATCTAATTTGTTGAGGTACAATTTTTATGGAATTCTTTTATAATATGTTTTATTTCTCTAGGTCAGTATTAGATTAGGAAAGTAAATGTTTGAAAAGAAGAATTATCTAAGATAGGTCATTCATTAACCCTGTTATGATGAATAAATCAGACCTTACATGGAAATCTGAAAGCTATGCACATGCAGGTGCTGCAGTACAGCTGAGATATAGGGCTAGGGCAAAGGCCATGGAAAATTGTTTGCTTTTTTTGCCTTAACTCTGTAAATTTGCAGTGAAACATCTGATGGTGGTTTGCATGTGCTGTTGGTTGTCCTGGCTAGCAGCTGAGGAGATACAAATACCAGGCTTGGGGACAGCAAGAACAAAATGGCACCACCTTTGTCTGTCTCTCAACATTTAACCAATAGCAACCTTCAGAACTTAATGGATACTGTTTCACTTTCACCTTCCAAATATTGTGCAACTTCACTTTCGGTCAATTCTGAACATTGGAATCATATTTAAAAAAAAATTTCTGGAAACCAATTGAGAAAACAATCATCTTGGTATGTTAATCCCAAACTAAAGCTTTAATGGGAGAAATACTGCTGTACCATTTTTCCCATAAGAATTAGCTGCTATCCCCAAATAAAAAATCCTTCCTGTGAGGAGCTGGACAAAACACAGACATTAATGAAAGTGGAATTAAGAGAAAGATTCCTTGATCATATCCTCTGGTAGTTGCACCAGTTTGTATTGTTTATGAAAGAAAATAAAGCCATATATGGTTAAGGCAGTATAATTTGGTTATCTAATATATGGAGCCAAAGATAATTCTAATGGATAGACAATTTGGTACTGGAAGTGTAGGCCAAAAAGAACACAAATTCACCAGAGATGCACACCTTTGCTCCAAGATCATGGTGCCCCTATAAAACAGTATGTGAGTTAAAGGCTTCCTGAGATCCATCTAAGTATTAATGTGATAGGTCTTGGAAGAAGATCTGGATGCATCAAGACATCATATCATAAATGGTAATAAAAATCTGGTATATAAATTAGGGTAGAAAAAAAAGATGGACTTATTTTTTTATTGCAAGCAACATTGAGCCCCACAAACCCACTGGTTAACCCTGTCTTCTAAGGTCTTTGATAGTGACTAATATTGAAGATTTTATTTATTAATACAAGGAATAAATGATATAAGAGATTGGCAATCATCTGCAAAGTTATAATATCAAAAGAAAAGCAGGGATGTGAAGTGTATGGTTCTCATTAATTAAGGAATTTATATACTTCATCAGCCTCAAAACTGCAAATTGGAGTGTTGATATGCAAAAGTGTAGGTGTCAAAGATCACCGGTAGAATGGAGTCTGCAGTCCCACACATGCCTCCAGAGGTACTGGCCCTAAATTGAGGATTAAAGATCAGAATATTCAGGTTTGCTCCATTGTTTCAATACAGAATAATGGTCTTTGAATGAAAGAATTTCTGCCCAACTGAAGATGTCATGTTTCTTTCCATGAATCAGAGGGAGAGTTGATGAACAAAATAACAAATGGAAGGTACTGTTCACATGCAGGAGTGATATTTAACTCAACTCTTAAGTGAAAAGAAAGATAACTATTTAAATGAACATAATAGAAATGTGTATATTAAGCTTTTGTGCCTTTCCAAATCATTATTGATCAAATGATCTATTTTAGTCTTTATGAAATCTTCTAGTTCTTATTTATTCCTAAAGTAACACCTCTTCACAACTCAAGCATAACTTGGTGAGAGTGGAAAGGCAGGATGATATGGTGGCATGTGCCCAGATCTGGAGAAACAAATGCACAAAGAAAAAAAGAGACAAACCAACAAAATGTACTCTTAAATATAGAGAACCAAATGGTGGTTACCAGAGAGGAGGTAGGTGGGAAGATGAGTGAAATAAAGGGGGGTAAGACTATACTTATTCATACTTTGATTTATTTTTTAATATTTATTTTTGAGAAAGAGAGAAAGAGCATAAGCTGGGAAGGGACAGAGAGAGGAGGACAGAGGATCTGAAGTGGGCTCTGTGCTGATAGCAGAGAGCCTGATAAGGGGCTTGAACTCACAACCTATGAGATCATGACTTGAACCAAAGTCAGACGCTTAACTGACTGAGCCACCCAGGTGCCCCAAGAATATACTTATTCAGATGAGCTCTAAGCAATATATAGAATTGCTGAATCATTATATTGTAAACCTGAAACTAATAAAACACTGGATTATAATTATACTTGAATAAAAAATTAATAATACTTGTTACGGAAAGCTTGTTTTCACGCTGTTTTGGGGATGGGGGAATCTTGATGTCTTACGAAACTTCCTGATGAAGGAATCCGAGGATTGGAAGAATTTGAAGCAGGAATGTAGCTCTGCCATAACTAGTTCCATTTTGACCTGTTTTTAATATCAAGATTTCATGTAAGACTTGGTTTAAAATTGAGGTTAGTAATAGAAGTGCAATATACATTTGGATTTGATCTTCACAGTTAAGAGTACTAAATCCCCATGTTTCCTTTTTAGTTCTCATAAGTGTTTGAAGGGGTGTCTTTATCTCTGCATTATAGAAAAATAAAATGAAGCTTTGAGTTTCCAGGGGTATAACTAACACCTGGATCTTCTAACACTGAGACTAGAGCTTTTGATGCTTTAAATCTCACAATGGCGTTATAAGACAGAAAACGCAGCACCAGTGTATAACAGGAAACTTCAGACTTACGGATGTGGTGCAAACTGAGTGAGTTGAGGGTTCAGATACTGAATTTTTACTACTGAACCAATTCTTTCTCTTTTTTCAGCATTCTGGGAGCCAAAATAATGAATACTATACTATATTAATAATGTAGTATATATGCTAAGAGGATAATGAACTTCCTAATTTAGACACTTTGCCTGTAATATTATGATCTGAGCATCAACATTTTATTTATTTGGAGTTTTATTTGTCATGCTTTTGATTTTCAAATAAATACATTTTCCTCTAGTACTATTGAATTTTATTTTTTTCTGGCTTTTAAAATTTGAGAAGTGACTTATGAAACATTTTCAAATTTATTTTCCAGTTTGCTGTATGTTGAGTGCTGATCTTTTCATCAGTTATATTTTTGAAAGAAAAAAAATTACTCAAACATAATCAAAACACTATTAACATTTTACGTTATTGAGAGTCTTGGAATGGTTGACTTATGTGCTTATTAAAGAAAAACTTGTTAATTTTGTAGTTAGGAAAGAAAATGAATTGCTATATATCAAGTCTAGGTGTTTATATTTGTATGTGTGGATGTGTCTGTGTGCCCATAGAATAAGATGTATTACTCTTTTTGTTAAATTTTAAGTTATTCAGGATGAAGTTATTATTTCTACACTATTTTCAGACCTAACATCAGGTTATTCTTCCCATTGTCAAATGCACACATTAAAGAAGAAAATTATTCAAAATCTCCCACACAATAGTATAGATTAAACCAATTATTTACAAAAAAATGTACACTTTCACTCTACTCCAACACACCAAATATAAGCATTTGTAATTTTTTCTCCATATAATTTTGTTCTATCTAATTTTACCCACCACGTTTTTCCATTCTTAAGTTGCTGTGCCTAGTTTTCTAAATTTTCAAAGCATTTGAAGCTTGCTCCTTAAATGCCCAGAATTACTGTCACACCTATAAGAAGTTTTGATTAATTTTGAATGTGTGTTCTAGAACAACACAAGTTCTTAGACTTTAATATGTAAAATATTAACTACGTATTTTGTTACAAAAAACATGTGGTGAACAATGGGAATAATAACATTAAACTCATTTATTTAGGTCTTAGAGTCTTACTGTTTTTCATGGAGCATCTCAATCTAATGCTTCATGGAACAAAGCTTGAGAAATTTTGATTTACTTTATGAAACTTTTTCCTGTCATATGTACTTGGAAAGATGGGCTCAATGAACAGGAAACTGGAATGAACAATAGAAGTTTTGAAATTCCATTTTTAGTCCTCCATCATACTGTGAGAAAAATAGCCTTTCCTCACCAGAAATAGGTATTTGGTCAGAACCCTCGCAAAGAATGATTCAGAAAAGTAGGACACTATCCTTCCTTGTTAACGCATACTAATTTAAAGCAAATATAATGCACCTCAGTTCCTCAATAAGGAATTGATGCAAAAGAAGAAAAATTAGTATTTAATAATACCTACTATAGCTTTCTGGGAAAGATCCCCCTGCCCTCCAGTTGGCTTCATTTCCTTGGTATTATTTCATTACTTTATACACCTGACTTCACACAATGTCTTTCAGTTCAGCTAGCACATAAAACTACATATTCTTCTTGCATAGACACTATACCTGTCTATGTATAGCTCAGAACACAGCAGAATTTCTTCCAGGAGTTTTTACTTTTATATCTGCTTTCATCCATGGATCTCATAAAACCTGGCAAACATGATCTCATTATTCCTCAGGATCTTCCTGTGAAGTTGGTGGGTGGCCAGTATTTTGTAAAGTGCTTTATCCAGTTTACATGAAGTATTATTCTCCATATTATGCAGCTTTTATGAGTGAGTAACGTGACCAAGGACATAGAAAATACACGCAGACCTACGAAAAGAACTTGTGTTAACAAGAAAAGCCCAGCACTTCATCTTTTTAGATTTTGCTTCTCTTCTATGTTGTAACAGCCTATTGCTCAACTCTGACATTTTATTTATTTATTTATTTATTTATTTATTTATCTTGCTACAGTCTTTATGAGGATTATGTTATTCTGCAGTTTCCCCCTCTGGGTTCTAGAGATGAATAGTCTGCATAAAATACAATGTAGTATGTGAGGTGTATCTTCAACTCCATTTTAAACCCACTAAAATGATGTAATCACTACTCAGCTTCATTTATTTTGAACCACACATCAAGAATCAGTGAGTTCATTAACACGTTTATCATCAAGAAAAAAAAAATCTTTAATTCCAGGCTAATGGTTATTTCTGGGTTTAGCAAAGGTAATATAGTACAGACGACTTCAGTAATTTCATGTTTATTCCTTGAATTGGGTGTGGTATACTATATATTTTATGCTATTATTTATAGCTTTTTATATATCTGCTATTTTATAATAATTAGAAAGGAAGAAAAGATATATTCATGATGTTGCAAGCAATGAGTTAGATCAGGTAGGAAAAGAATCAGATTTGGTGATGGGGTGCTTGAATAGTTGGAATTTTTAGATGTCTTATGTTGAATCATCTGTTACATAGAGGAAGTATTGAATAGCATGTGGAGATTTGAAGCCTGGGAAAAAATTAGATGGATTCTTGATTTGGAAATTATAGAAATATCAATTTGTGGTGAAGCAAGGGAGTAGATAAGATTCCTTGAGGGTTTGGATTGTAGATGAGTAAGAGGAAGAAAGTACCTAAGATTATATGGTGAGATAAAGTGACTTTAATGAGAGAGGCAGAGGAAAAGGAGTCAAGTAATAAAAAGGATATAATGGGTATCAGCTCAGAGTTAAACAGTGTGCCCCAGGTCCTGCCCCTGTTCCTCTTTTAGGGGCATCATAGTTCTCTGTAGCTTTGAAGTATCCAGGATATTGTTGGCAGATGAGTTCCTCAGCTATCCTTTAAAGAAATTTGGGTGTGAAAAGAAGAGAGAGATAGGGACCTGAGATAGGGTAATAGCTGGAGAGGATATAGAAATGAATAGTATCTACTACTCTGTTATGCAGCAGTAGATAATAGAACCAAATAGAAATCCTTTAGAAATAAAAAAGGCAAAATCATGTAGAAGAGGTTGATCTTCATAATTAAAAACATGATCATAATTATAGCTAATAATTTCATACTTCATGTACATCAGACACTATTCTACCCACATGACATGTGTTAAGTAATTTACATCTCACAACTCTATGACATGGTACTATTATTATCCTCCCAATTAACATGTAAGAAAGTGAGATACAGAAATGATAAGTAACCTAGACATTTGAATCTTGGCCATCTGCTTTCAAATTCTGAACTCTTAAATACTACGCTGTTGGTTTCGGGTTAGATCTTTGAAACAGAAGAAAAAGCATGAGTGAACCTGGGAGCTCAAAGTGACAATGAGAATTTAGGCTCTTTCTGCAGTGGTGAATATAATGAAGGGCAAAATGATTATTATAATCTAGTAAAGCCACATATGATTTTCTGGTTTACTCCTTTTGGAGATATTTTCTAGCAATGCTAGTATATAGTGTAAGATATTCTTTCAGTGGAATTATAGGAAAATTGGTTCACTGATATTAATAGACACACACAGTAACCTTACAAGCAATCAAATGAAGCAGATACCTAGATTTTTCTTTTTTTAAAAAAAAAAAAATTTTAATGTTTATTTATTTTTGAGAGAGGGATGCAGTGCAAGTGGGGGAAGGGCACGGAGAGGGAGACAACAGAATTCGAAGCAGGCTCCAGGCTCTGAGCTGTCAGCACAGAGCCCGATGCGGGGCTGGAACTCTGGAACATGAGATTATGACCTGAGCCAAAGTCAGACGCTTAATGGGCTGAGTCACCCAGACGCCCCTAGATTTTTCTAATATAGCACTTACTAGCATACTTCTGAAATGCAACACATTTAAATACTTTTCATAAACAAAGTCCTAATATTAGGCAATATTTACAAGGAATTGAAAAATGTCTTTTCATTTGTCTTTAATATTTCACTATTAAGGTTTAACAGACATGAGTTTATAGGGAAGGACATTTTCAAATTAGAATAAAAGTAAGGAGGAAAAATAGCTGTTTTTGCTGATTATAATATTAAAAGCTTTTCCTGAGCTGAAGGTAGAAAACATGAAGCCGAGGTACTGACTGGGGGGACATAACGGGCAGACAGAACAATAAACACGGATTTTTAATATGAGCTAAAAAACCCTAGGGGCTTGGGTCCACCAATTAAAATAGTTAAGCATGCTGTATTTAGTCACTCTGTGAAATAATATTCTACTTACATATTCAATTTACCAATTGTTCAAATAGTTGTTCATTTTCAAATAATGGCTGGACCATGGGTTTTTTTGGTATTTACTCAGAGTCCTAAAAATGACAAAAACGTAATTTTTCTTTTCTTTTCCATCAGAGTTATGCCAAACCACATATATGTGGATTTCATATCTAATTGAAAACAATTTTAGCATCAAATTAGCATTTTTAGATTTTTAATTTTTTATTTATTTAAGAGACAGTGAGCGAGAGTGTGGGAGGGGCAGAAAGAGAGAGACAGAAAGAGAGACAGAGAGAGAATCCCAAGCAGGTTCTGCCCTGTCAGTGCAGAGCTGAACACGGGGCTTGAACTCACCAACCATTAGATAATGACCTGAGCCGAAACAGAGCCACCCAGGCACCCCTGGGTTTCCCTGTTTGTTATTGTTGTTGTTGTCGTTGTTGTTGTTTGTTTGTTTGTTTTCTAATCACATGCTATGCAGATAAAAGTGTGAGCACCAGTTATGGGACTCCTTTGGACAACTGCATGATGAACATTGTTTTGACAAGAAACTTTCTTTCTATAGCACTAAATGCTTCATTTTTATAACATACAATGCTTCCTTCATGAGTTTACTACTTGTCAAAATATTTGTTTGAATTATGTAGACACCAGTGATGTGTTCTTCGATTTGATGTGGTAAGAACTAATGGTTTTATGGCAAAAGGTAAGCATTTTGACATTTTAGTTTTTGTTTGTGTTTTTATTAAACTTTTTATTAAAGCATGCTGTTACTTATAAACTATGAATGGCAAATAGGACATCTAGCATCTTGTCTGGCAATAAAAGCAAATCATTATTTTATTTTAATTTGTTATCAGCTATAAAAGGAAAAGAAGTCACAAGTCGATATTAAATTAAACATAAAAGCAGAGACCCAAAGGCTAGTAAGTGACAAGAGATGCTACTTTTCAATGTTATATTTGGAATAAAAATTACAGTCAGGCAGGCGTGTGAGTTTGAACTTGAGACAAATTAAATGTTTTTTTTTGTTTCAAGTAAACAAATCATTATAACTCTTGGTTTGCAAAGTTATGGTAGGTATTTTATGTTTCATAATATCATAGTTACTGACTGAAATCCAATAAAATTTTATTTGTAGAGGACTTTGAGGCCACTTGCGTTTTTTTCAATAAACCTTAATAAAAAGAATTTTCTGTTATTTATGTTTACACACATAAAGAATTTAAGAGCAATGCTCAGACATCTGGTGAAGTAAAAACAGTTTCATAACCAAGGTGAACTAGGGTGAATGCCCCTGTTAATGAGGTCAGAATTTGTTATCTTAAAGCTTAGTATTCACTAAAAAAATAATAATTTGTTATCTTAAAGATTAGTATTCACTAAAAAAATAATAATTTGTTATCTTAAAGATTAGTATTCACTAAAAAAAATAATACTTTGTTCAATTAGATGTCTGGACCCAGGGAGCTATTGTCTAGCAGGATTAGAAATAAATTCACGCTCAAAAGGCTCAGTTTAAGTCTATCTTTGCTATTCTTGGGCTTTAGTCAAGTCCCTGACTAGTTACAGTTCTCTTATTAGTAAAATATAATCCTGTGACAATTTAATAAAGTAAATTATGGGGAAATTTGAAAAATATGTAATTATAAATGTTTAAAGTATATACTGCCTTATTCAATTATTTTTAAGTTAATAATAAATGTTAGAAATAAAATCGTAAGCTTTATACTAAAGTTGGATTTTTTAATAACGCATTTCTACAGTTTCTGAGTCTGGAGGATAATGGAGGCAGCCATTATATCTTCTGAGAGAAAGATATAAAGAGATAGAGGCAGAGATGGAGAGAGGAGAAGGAGAAAGAATGAGCACATCCCAGGAGATAAACACACATGGCCTACCTTTTGTAAAAATCCCTGGAGGCAGAGATTATTACAACCACCAAATTCCAACGGAACTCTTCCCAAGATGCCCGCATGTCAGGGGAGAGGGGACTTAACAGAATATGAGAAAAGAGAAGAAGAAGGTGGAGAACATAGATGAAACATAGGCAAAATCACCACTAGAAAGCCCAGCCCAACATTTGGTCCAACAGACTGCAAGTCTGGGAATCAATACTTCACAACGCTCACTGGAAAGTAGGAGGTTGCAGGTGTACAGGATACAGGTGGGAACCCCAGAGAAGCACTGTCATGGGGAAGATCAGACACATAGGGAGGTGCAAGTACCCCATATTTAAGTGACAGTGAAGTAAAGAAGAAAGAAGAGGGGAAAATTAAAATTCTTACAGGAATGAAAGAAACAAATACCCCTCACCATTCCACCAATCAACAAAATTATCATACTTCACTGGACTGACAGAAGAAATGGGTACTTGAACTAGAACCAGTGTCAACAGCCTTCTACAAAGAGAAAAAACCAATCAACTTAAATCATACAATTCTATAAAAAATTTCAAATCAAAACATTTCAGCTGATGAAACCACCCCACAAAGAAAACAGTTAAGGATCAAAAGAAAACTGAGTGTCACACAATGCTTAACAGTGAATTAAACATCTTTAAACAGGCATTTGAAGAAATTATGCAAACGGAATCAGCAATTTAAGATTATAATGGAAATGGACAAAAATAATCAGGAAGAGTTACAATTAGATTCAATTAAAAAGTGTAAAGGCACAGTACTCAAGGAATATGGTATTGTTGGAAGAACAGAGAGTTTAGAAATGCACCCAAATACATGTAGTAAATTGATATTTGACAAAGGAGCAGAGGGAATACAAAATGGAGCAAAGATTATCTTTTTAACAAATAGTGCTGGAACAACTAGACATCTACTTGCAAAAAGAAAATCTAGACACAGACCTTACATCTTTAACAAAAGTTAACACAGAATGGATCACAGACCTAAACATAAAACACAAAACCATAAAACTTGTAGATTTCAGAGAAGGAAATCTAGATGACCTTGGATATGGTGATAACTTTTTAGATATAACACCAAAGGCAGTGTCCATTTAGGAAAGAATTGATAAGATGGAAATCATTAAAATTAGGAACTTCTGCTCTGTGAAAGACAATGTCAAGAGAATGAGAAGACAAGCCACTGATGGGAGATTAGATTTGCAAAGAGCAACTCTGATAAAAGACTGTTATCCAAAATATACAAATAACACTTAAAACTCAACAGTAAGAAAACATACAACACAAATTAAAAACAGGCCAGAGACCTTAACTGAAACTTTACCAAAGAAGAAAAACAAATGGTAAATATGCATATGTTTCACATCATATGTCATCAGGGAAATGCAAAGTAAAATAACTACGAGAGGAGCACCTGGGTGGCTCAGTGGGTTAAGCGTCTGACTTCGCCTCAGATCATGATCTCTGTTTGTGGGTTCAAGCCCCACGTCGGGCTCTGTGCTGACAGCTCAGAGCCTGGAGCCTGCTTCAGATTCTGTGTCTCCCTCTCTTTCTCTCTGCCCCTCCCTTGCTCACACTCTGTCTCTCTCTGTCTCAAAAATAAATAAACGTTAAAAAAAATAACAATGATATATCACTACCCGCCTATTGGAATGGCCCACAACTGGAGCCCTAATAATATCAAATGTTGATGAAAGTGTGGAGTAAGGGGAACTTGCATTCGTTGCTGATGGAAATGCAAAATGTATAGCCATTGTGAAAGACAGGTTGGTGATTTCTTACAAAATTCAACATTTCCTTACCATATCAGTCAAACTCCTAAGCATTTACTGGAAAGAGCTGAAATTATGACCACACACAAGCCGGCACACGGATATCTATAGCAGCTTCATTTGTAATTGCCGGAACTTGGAAACAACTGAGAATTTTTTCAGTAGGTGAATGGATAAATCAACTGCTACATTCAGATAATGGAATGTTGGTCTACAATAAAAAGAAATAGGCTATCCATCCATGAAAAGACTTAGAGGAACCTTAAATACATATTACTAAGTGAAAGAAGCCACTGTGAAAAGACTAAAATACTGTATGTTGTATAATTCCAACTATATGCCCTTCTGGAAGAGGTAAAACTATGGAGAAAGTAAAAAGATTAGTGGTTGGGCAACATGGGTAAAAGGGAGTGGGAGATACAGGCTTCCAGTTATGGAATGAATAAGTCATGGGAATAAAAGTCACAGCCTATGAAATATAGTCAATGATATTGTAATAATGATGTGTCAAGATAGAACATACCTACACTTGTGGTGAATAGAGCATAATGTATAATGATTTGTCTAATCACTATGTTGTACACATGAAAAGGATGTAACATTGTGTGTCAACTATACTAAAAAAAAAAAAAAGACCATTGGTTGCTAGGGATTGGGACAAGGATAAGGGATGAATAGGCAGAACACAGAGGATCTTAGGGGCACTGAAAACACTGTGTATGATACTCTATTGATAGTTACAAGGCATGTCCAAGCCCATGAGTGTACAATAGCAAGAGTGAACTGTATTGCAAAGTATGGTCTTTGGATGATTATATGTCAGTGTAGGTTCCTCAATTTTAAAAAATGTACCCACCACTCCAGTGAGAAATCTTGATAATGGAGACTATGCATGTGTGGGTGTAGGGAGTATATGAGAACTCTTGGTACCTTCCCCTCAATTTTGCTGTGAACTTAAAACTGCTAAAAAAAAAAAAGTCTTAAAAACTGTACATACTTAAGTTGGAAATTTGGTGATCTGATGTAGATTTACTTTGCGAAATAGTTACCACAATCAAGCTAATTAACATATCTCTCACGTCAGATAGTTACCATCTTCCTTTCCCTCCCCTTCCTCTCCCTTCCCTTCTCTTTGCTTTACTTTTTCTGTATGTGATGGGAACACTTAAGATCCGCCCTCTTAGCAGATTTTAGATCTACCATTAAGTAGTGTTAACTATGGTCACAGTGTTGCGTATTAGGCCTCTGGAACTTATTCATCTTGCATAACTGAAATTATGTTTCCACTGACCCACATATCTTCATTTCCCCCTCCTCCCAGCCCACAGTAACCATCATCATACTCCGAGATCATGCAGTATTTGTCTTTTTGCATCCAGCTTATTTCACTTTGCATAATGTGCTCCACATTCATCCACATTGTCACACATGGCATACAAATATTGTATGTATATACAATGTTTTCTTTACCTCATTCATCTGTTGATGGACATTTAGGTTGTTTCCCTATCTTGGCTCTTGTCAGTAATGCTGAAATTAACATGGAGTGCAGATATCTCTTCCAGATCCTACTTCCATTTCCTTTGCATATATACTCATAAGTGGAAAACGTAATCATAATGCAGTTCTGTTTTTAATTTTTTTAAGGAAACTGCATATTATTTTCCATAGTGGATTAGCTACTTTTTTTTTTCTTCCAGAAATGTTTTTGTCCTCATTCCCTCATCACTTACTGCTTTCTGGCCTAGATACATGTATGTTGGACCACTAGATACTGTTTATCAGTCATTGTGATTCAATTTTTGTTCAGTGCATTTCTTTCTTTTCAGTTAGTTTCTACCAATGTGCTCATTGATTATTATCCTACAGTGACTGAACTCCTATAATCTCATGTAGTCAGTTTTACCTTTTAGATACTGTATTTTTCATCTCTAGACGTTATTTTAGGGTTCATTTTATATTTCCATTTCTCTGCATATTATGTCCATATTTTTCCTTAAGTAGTGGCACATTGTTATAAGAGCTATTTTAATCTCTAGCTGTTATTTCTGGGGTTTGTGTGTGTGTATTGACTAATTTTTCTCCTGGGTGTTCATTACACATTCTTTCTTCTTTGATCTTGGATATTTTGAATTTTGTTTTTTTGTGTGTCTAGATTTTGTTATCTTTCTTGAAAGAGAACCGGAGCTGGTTTTGGCAGGTAGTTAAGTTACTTTGGTTTAATTTTATCCATTGGAGGCTGGTTTTTAAGCCATATGATGTTATGTGTACACTAACATAAGACCTTTTTATGGTCTCTATGAGTGCCCCACATGATCTTTGAAAACTGTGGTCTCTGACTGACTGAAATTCAGTTTCCAGAACTATGATTGCTCTGGAAATCATTTAGTTCCTAGTTCTCTGATCACTCCTGCTAAGACTGGTGGATTTCACCCTATGCATATACTTACGTGTCTTCAGCAAAGACTTGAAAGGACTCCTGAGACTTCTTTTATTGCATACTCCTTCTTCTCAATACCCCGCCATGCAATTCCCATCTGCCTCAGTTATTTGATTCATTAAAACTATTATGCCTTGTTTGGTTTTCCCCTTCCTGCTTACACATCCTAGAAATTGAATCCAGAGAGAAAGCTAGAGCAAGTGAATGGTTCCTCTTTGCTTCCTTTTAAAAAATATTTTATTTTATTATTTTTTAAGTTTTTAGTTATTTATTTTTATTTTGAGAGAGAGAGAGAGAGAGAGAGAGAGAGAATGGCAGAGAGCAGGAGAGAGAGAATCCCAAGCATCCTCTTACTGTCAGCACAGAGCCTGATGCAGGGCTTGATCTCATGAACTGTGAGATCATGACCAGAGCCAAAATCAAGAGTCAGAAGTTTAACAGGCTAAACCACCTAGATGTGCCCCTTTAGTTGCTTCTTTTTTTTTTTTTTTTTTTTTTTTTTTTTGCTACAGGGGATCACTACTCCCTGATACCTAATCATGTCCAGAAGCAAAATTCCAATTATCTATCTGTGCATCTATTATCCATCCATTGTCTATTCATTTATCTGGTATTTATCAATTTTATGCACAAGTATTTCACTTACATGCTCATCAGTGTTCATTAAATATTCTCTCTTTTTTTCTTTCCTTGTCTTAGGCAAACTGAAGACATATGGGTCCCCAAGTATAATCATCTGACCTTTCCCTTATGTGAGATTTTTTTTTCTTTACTCGCTACTTCAGATATTTCTTTTTAAGCATGTTTTTAGCTTTGTTTTTGTGATTTTTTTAAAACTATTTTCTCTCTGTTATGTTTTCCCTCTCCTTTCTAGACCACTCTTCAGGCTGACTTTTTGTTAGGTGTTTATGATCTAACATGCTTGTAACAGTTCTACTAGTAAAATTTTTTTGTAAGAGAGATTTGAGGATATAATTGGGTCTGTGGTTCACATTAACAACCACTATGTTAGTAGTCAAGCTTGAAAGACTTTGACATTTAACATTATTTTGATAAGAAAGTCATTTTTTTCCTGATGCTTATGCAGATGAAATAAAAATTACCATCTTCTTATAGTTTGCCTACCAATGCATGATGGTTAAATTATATGAAGGAAAGATAAAAATAAATTAAGAAGGTTTTTCCTTCGGTAAAACATTCGATTGCATGATTTGATTGATAAAGTGAGAATAAATTGCTTTCTTTTGTACTCTTCAGAAATTGGTAATCATTGGATGATTAGCTGATAACTTTACATTTGAAATGTGCTGATCAGCTTGTTTTACCTTAATAACCCTATGATAGTGACCACCTTATCTTGCCCTTTAATTTTAAAAATAATGAAATAATTTTTTATCGTAGTCTTTTCCACTGTTCTGCCCAATTACTTTAGTGCTGAATGGTACTTTGCATTTTTGCTGGTCCATTAGTCCCATATCATGCTCTTTCTCAACTTCCATATTCAAATATAGGATAATTAAATGCCGTCTTTTAGTGTCTTATAACCTTGACACATAAATTCTCTTTTCTCAGTGGTACAAATTAATGGATAAACGACAACCTACTAGAAATTGTAATGAGACATTACTATTTATAAAATGTTAATGTACATTAAATGCTAAACAAGAATCAATAGTATATAGCTATTATCCATATAACTGAAGGATATAAGATATGAAGTGAATATTAAACTTTTAAATTAGCACATTAGATGGTAGATATATAGAGAGATATAGATAGATGTAGAGATATATCTATATAGATATAGAGATATAAGTGTTTCCAAAGAAGTGGAATTGAATTATACTTTGAATTATGAATAGAATTTAATCAAGGCAAAATATTTAAGGAGAAAAGAATATCTGTGGAGATCTTGAGAGGAGAGATACATTTAAGAAGACAAAAGAAAACCAGTGTAACTTGAATAGAGATTATGCAACATGATGTTGGAGAGGACTTTTAGGGGGGTTTATAAATACAGTATGACAAAAATAAAGGGAATGTGAAATTTTCATCTATTTGTTTAGTCATTCACTCAACACCTGCAGGACAGTTACTATGCTCTGTTTCGTGGCATTAAAAAATAAATAAGGCCTGGCCCATTCCTTCAAAGAAATCATGAACATAGTTGAGGAAGAGGCACAAACAGCATAAATATGAGCAAGAAAGTCAGTCTAAGGGACAAGTACCACATCAGCCACATTGCTAGAAATCATTATATACCATTTCCAATGAAGCACACATTCAATTGAATTATAAAGTATTTAGAGATGCAGCTTCTAGAATGGTGGAATAAGGATCTCTCAATATCTGCCCCCTATAAAAATATAACACTTGCACATAAGGGCAAATTCAACTGTTTCTGAAATCTTAAAATGAACTGAAAGCCTTAAGAAATCCAATGATTATTTATTTAAAAAAAGAAAAAGTGGAATCTCTGTAAGAGCCAGTCTTGTCTTTTACCTTGCCCTGATCATTTCCTCTCCCACCACATCTCTGTGGTAGTTTTGGAAGCCAATATTCTTGCAACTACAGAAACTAGGAAAACCAGGAGCCTGGTAGCCACTGGGGGAGGCAGGACAGACAAATCTGAGGTTCACCAAAAGCATCATGCTAGAAAATTGGCGTTATTTGGCTTATCTGAAAATTCCCCAGAAAAGTTCAGTTTTCAGGGTTTGTTTCTATTCAATCTGAGAGCTTACTCTTTATGAACATCTCTACCTACAGAGCATTTATAAAAAATAATCAGCAACAACTGTTTTAAGTTCACAGCTGCCCGAGGTGGCATCATCAATGGGAGTTAACAAAAGCCTGAAAAAGAAACCCTAAGAGAAAAACTGGAGGAATTGAATGGCCTTGAAGGGCTTTGAAAGCTCTTATATAAATCTGGAAACCTAGAAGGACATGCAGACATCTTCAGGAAAGATCTGAAAAGGCCTTACGCTCTTACCTCTGGCTGATCTTGAGGTTCTATATAAGTTGCCTAGGGCAACTGTAGACTCCCTACCAGAATGTTAAAAGTTGAAACAAACACAGGCTCAGTGCCCTTCAGCAAAGGTTGGGAGATTTAAAGAGTTCAAAGAATAAAAGAATATTTCAGTAAAATTATTAGATTACCAAGATAATCAAGCAGGCAATTCAGTGGCCACGTATGACAGGGAATTTAGACTTTACAGAATTAGTTCACTAAGAAAGTCACTAATGAGCAAACAGAACATGGGCTTTACTGAAGAGGAGTTCAAGAGACTGAACATCAATGCGGCAAAGTCCATTTTCCTCCCGGAAGATGAGAAGAGGAAGCTTCTTGATTTGCTCTACAAAGCCTATGGGATGCCATCTTTGGCTGCTGCAGCAGGGCAGCGTCCCTGAAGACGTCACGGCCACCTCTCCAAGCCCTCACCCTGTGGATGGAGCCTTCCTGACTCTGGGGGCTGGAACGACACTCCTACCTTTACTCCTTCAAGGAAGATCAGGGTTCCCATAGTCAGCTACTGCTGCTCTTGAAGACTGTGTCCCTGTTTCTGTCCACGTGAATACTTCGGCATGCTGTATCTCTCCTCGGACTGTGGACCAGAGTCTGGTTGAATCTGAAACCTTCCTATGGGGACTCATGATGAAAATCTGGTGCTCAATGAAGAAGCTAATGGCTAAAAAAAAAAAAAAAAAAAGTTTTTTAGTTTCATTACAGAAAGTCACTAATGAGCAAACAAATAGTGGCAGTAACAACAACAAAAAGCAGCAACAACAAATCCTGGCAAGTGGGAAGGCCTCTGATTTCCAGAGCTGTTGCCAAGATACATTATTTAAAACTTGAGGGCTCCTGGGTGGCTCAGTAGGTTAAGCATCTGACCATGATCTCACAGTTTGTGGCTCTGCGCTGACAGCTCCGAGCCTGGAGCCTGCTTTAGATTCTGTCTCTCTCTCTCTCTCTCTCTCTCTCTGTTCTTCCCTGCCTGTGCACTCTCTCTCTCTCTCTCAAAAATAAATAAATACACATTAAAACTTGAACACAGGTCAATTGAGACGGTCTTATTTGAGGATCCAAAACCAGAAAAAATATATATATAAAAATGGAGGTTTATAGACCTGCAGGGCACTACCAAGAATAAAAATGTATGTCTAAAGTGACTTCTGGAAGAAGAAAAAAGGAGAAGAATAAGAAAGAGGGGAGGGGAGAGAGTAACAGGAGGAGTATTTGAAGATATAATAGCCCAAACTTGCTGGATTTGATTAAAAATATTAATCTGCATATGCATGCAGCTTAAAAAACTCCAAGAAGGAAAATTCAAAGGAATTCACATCTAAATACATTATAGTCACACTATCTAAAGCCAAAGATGGAAAGAGAATCTTGTAATCAAAAGGAGAGAAGCAGTTCACGAAGTCTGTGCAGCTATTTCCATTTTCAATGAGAAATTTTAGATGTTCCTCTTAAAATATGTCAAGTGGTATAAAGTTCCTTAAAATTCTTATTAGAGTACTAGACACAAAGGATTTGGAGACTAATAATTTAGGATAAAAGCAAGTCATGATTAATTTTACTGGAGTGGAATAAAAACAACTGTGTGAAAGATATTTTTAAATCATTATTAATTGAAAAGGAATATACGAATATAGTAAAATATTCAAGTAAAAAAGTATATGAAAAGAAATGTTTCCATTTTACCTATATCCAAGTACTGCTAATGCTTTCTTTAGTAGCCTATATATAGAAATGTAGACATGTACTTTTTTTCATAAAGGTCAGCATAATTTGCTTTTTTCTGTTCAATTTTTATTGCATCATCAGAAACTTAGCTCTGCAATCCAGCTAGATTTGGAGGGAAATAAGGAAAATATGGAACCCATAGAACTGCAGGTAGAGTACAAAGATTATAGGATATTTCCAGAAGAATGGGGTGGAGGGGTGCTTTCCTGAGCTACAGAAGGAATGGTCTGGTAGTTGAGATAAAACACAAGTCAATTTTTTCAGACTTATCCACAGTCGGCAATGGTTATCTTCTTGCCACTCTTGGATCCAAAGCATTCCTTGGCTTCCACAATATTCCTGCCCTCTTTCACCTTGCCAAAGACCACATGCTTGCCATCCAGCCAGTCTTGGCAGTGCAGATGAAAAACTGGGAGCTGTTTGTGGTGGGTCCACCATTTGCCATGGACAAGATGCCAGGAGCCATATGCTTCAGGATGAAATTCTCATCAAAAATTCTTCCCATAGATGGATTTGGTGCCAGTGCCATTATGGCAAGTGAAGTCGTCACTCTAGTGCATAAACCCCAGAATAATCCTGTGAAAGCAGGAACCTTGATAGCCAAATCCTTTCTCCCTAGTACTTAGAGCACGAAAGTTTTCTGTTGTCTTTGGAACTTTGTCTGCAAACAGCTCGATGGTAGCCCAAGGGCTTGCCATCCACCGCGTTGTGGAAAAACACCATGGGGTTGACCATGGCTGGGCAGCAGCGTCTCCAAAACATAATCTGCTTTTTGCAGCAAAATCTGCTAATCTCCCATATCACCTACAGATATCTCTGCCTCTAATTCTTTAGAATCCCATATTTTATTGTAATATTCCAAACTACTTAGATGGTTTCAATATTTGACTTAGAAAATTAGATTTCAGATTAACCTTCAAGGTAGCAGTTTTCTAGTTGACCTTGACATAAAAGGCATGGAAGATAGAAGGAACAACCACAGGGGAGGTAGGGAAATGTGAAACAGTAGTGCATTGCAAAGAATGAGTGTGGTCTGTGATTGCTGCAGCCGGTTACCCACATGACAGATGTGGTAGCAAAGTGTGGGGTTGCCCTCAGAGTCATCAGCTTCTTGTTAACCTGTGGATTTTACTTTCCTATTAAAAATATACACAATAGGGGTGCCTGGGTGGCTCAGTCGCTTGGGCGTCCGACCTCGGCTCAGGTCATGATCCCACGGTTCGTGGGTTCGAGCCCCGCGTCGGGCTCTGTGCTGACAGCTCAGAGCCTGGAGCCTGCTTCGGATTCTGTGTCTGCCTCTCTCCCTGCCCTTCCCTCACTCACGCTCTGTCTCTCTCTCGAAAATAAATAAGCGTTAAAAAATTAAAAAAATATATATACACAATAGCCAAAAATGGAGCAACAAGCAAGCCAAACGTCATCAAACTCCTCACAACTTTCTGAAACATAGCTTCTGTAAGCAAAACATTGTAATAAACTTGCTTATTTTGGGAACTCATAATGTCTGAAACAATTTGTGCAAATTAAAAAATAGTATTCCTTAGAAATTATGCAGGTGAGAAGCATCTTTGCACCAGTGTTAATGTATTTTAAGTAATCACGAATTAATGAATGTGGTCTTGGCTATGATATGACAACAAATTATTGTATAAATTGTATCATACAGGGTAATGTTAAAACTCTATATCTTAGAAATAAACTGAGTATCAATAAGAGGAAACCAAAATTTGATTGGAATTCTAGGAGCATGGAATTACTCCCAAAATAGCAACCAAAATTTTATTAGAACAAGAGATGTATGTAAGCCTCTAAGAACCGTTAGAACTGTGTAATATGCACCATTTTATTGAATGCTAGAATTTATGATTGCATATAAATATAACTGAGTTGCACTGAGTACTTTGGGAACTCAATTAAATTTCCCCCCTTCCTTAGATGTTAGATAAAAACACAACATAGAGCAACATCTTCAGACAACGTCATGGCAGGAACCTTATTTTAAATCTTCATACCATCCCAAGCATCATGTCAAAATATGTATTAAAGCAGATTTTACAACCCCATCTGTATAGTAATGTGGGATGGGAGAATTTCTTCTTTGCCTACACAAACTGAAACGATTGGCAGGGTGTTTCTCCTTGCTTATGCATGCCACTTCATTCCTTGTAGTTCCCAGGGAACCATAGTGTCATAGAAATTTTAAACCGCAGAATAGGAAACCTAAAACCCTATGTGATAGATAAAGAAATGCTTCTTAAGAAGACTAAGCTACTCACCTACTGTCATACAACAGTTGACATCAAAACTGAGATTACAATCCAAGATTCTCATAAAAAATGGAGACCTTTGAAAAACTGTAAATCTGTTACTTTTATTAAATGTTACATAAACTAACATGGATTCACCAACAAATCTAAATGTGGATACATAATATAGTTTTATATGTAAACAAAATACCAATGGTAAGTTACTTGTTTTGTCCCATTAATCTCTCCCTGGCCCTCCTTTTACTTATGCACTCAGGACGACTCCAAGACTTGAGTCAGTACCTGAAGAGTAAAGTTAATCCTGGACACTCTATAGTTTGAGGTGCAGAAATAGTATCACCTGCAAGAAAAAAAGCAAAAAAGAAAAGAAAAGCCAAGCCTAGAAGGAACCTTCTACCTGCCTTTCAGAAAATGAGTAATTGTGCATTGGAAAAGGAGAACAGAAGCTAAATCAACTGTGTGTGATATTAGGCTTGCTCAGATAACAAAAAATCGGTTTGGGAGTCACAGCTGTAACTGTTGACTACTCTGCCCCCAGAGTGAATGGAGGGCAGAGGGGGACTAACAACATCACGAAATAAGTAAGCAGTTCTTTTAGATGAATAAACTCAAGGGAAATGAGTGTGAACAGGGACTGACCTTCTAAAGCAATCGGGAATGAGGACTTCTGCATGTGTGGCTGGAGGAAAGGAGGTAAGGGACACACAAATAGGCAAGAGGCAGTGAATACTGGTGTTCTAAAAATACCACACTGTTATTTAAGACTCAGAACTACAGGGATGCTGCAGACACGGTAGATACGTCTGAGAAGCATGAAGCAGGAATCCCCACCTGTAAGGGACAGAGGCCGGGCTGGAGAATACCGGTTGTCTACCTGGACTTCTAGTGCGTCTTTCCTCACACAATTAAGAGCATCATGGACAGATAACTGCGTGTGTCTGGGAAAGAGACCTCCAGAGGAGAGTGGGAGGGATTTGGTAGATTTTCCTGGTAATTACTGTGCCACTGTGGAGAATAGATCTCTGAGACAATCAGCTTTGTGCAAGTCCCAATACACAGATTTGTAATCTCTCGTATTTCATAATATTCTAGCATATCTATGTTCTATAATGAAAAGAAAATCATGCACACACGTTAATAAGAAAATTTGGATTTGAAATAATATCCAGTTTCTCAAGGCATGAGACAGACCTGTATTTCTTATTGACATAGAAAATTGTCATTTTTCTCTAAGTCTGAAGAATGTTTATTCCTAGGTGATCTATGTTTTATAAAGAATTTATATATTATTTAATGTCCTCTTTCATAGAAGATCAAAAAACTGTCTTTACATACAGTTACACTGCCATGGGCACTAGCTACATATATAATTAGTATTTTATTTATTTTTCTACATTTTATAAAATTTAATGTACCTCCATTTATGACCAGGGGTGATAGACAAGATTAATTTTTATCACTATAAGAAGTTGTCCATTTCCTGTAGGCTAATGAAGGAAGCCCAGGGTCTCTTGCTGCCTTGAAATATATATATATATATATATATATATATATATATATATATATATATATATATCATATATATATATAATCAGACATATAAATGCATAAGATGCTGAAGAAAGTAGGAAAATGGGTTAAAAGGATGCAGGCCCTATAAATTCAGATAAGCATTTTAATATATTATCATGAGGAAAATCAATGGTAGCTTAACTGATTTGCCCTGAAGTCATGTATCTATGACCAACCCAAGAATTAGGGGATAAATTCCAAATTCTTGTGACTTTGGCCATACTTTCTTATGACTACAACATTCTGCTTTTTCTAAACCACCACTGACACTACCTCCTCTTTCTAGGGGAAGGAACTTCCCAAAGTAGGTTAGAAAACCACACCCGAAAAACAAATTAATCCAGTGAAGAAATGGCCAGAAAACTGAATAGACACTTCTCTAAAGAAGACATCCGGATGGCCAACAGGCACATGAAAAGATGCTCAACGTCGCTCCTCATCAGGGAAATAAATACAAATCAAAACCACACTCAGATATCACCTCACACCAGTCAGAGTAGCTAAAATGAACAAATCAGGAGACTATAGATGCTGGCGAGGATGTGGAGAAATGGGAACCCTCTTGCACTGTTGGTGGGAATGCAAATTGGTGCAGCTGCTCTGGAAAGCAGTGTGGAGGTTCCTCAGAAAATTAAAAATAGACCTACCCTATGACCCAGCAATAGCACTGCTAGGAATTTACCCAAGGGATACAGGAGTACTGATGCATAGGGGCACTTGTACCCCAATGTTTATAGCAGCACTCTCAACAATAGCCAAATTATGCAAAGAGCCTAAATGTCCATCAACTGATGAATGGATGAAGAAATTGTGTTTATATACACAATGGAGTACTACGTGGCAATGAGAAAGAATGAGATATGGCCTTTTGTAGCAACGTGGAGGGAACTGGAGAGTGTTATGCTAAGTGAAATAAGTCATACAGAGAAAGACAGATACCATACGTTTTCACTTTTATGTGAATCCTGAGAAACTTAACAGAAGACCAAGGGGGAGGGGAAGGGAAAAAAAAAAAAAGGTTAGAGAAGGAGGGAGCCAAAGCATAAGAGACTCTTAAAAACTGAGAACAAACTGAAGGTTGATGGGGGGTGGGAGGGAGGGGAGGGCGGGTGATGGGTATTGAGGAGGGCACCTGTTGGGATGAGCACTGGGTGTTGTATGGAAACCAATTTGACAATAAATTTCATATTAAAAAAAAAGAAAAGAAAACCACATTACACAATGTGATGTTTGGTTCTCTCTCCTCTGCAGCATCTTGTCTTTTGTTTGAATTCTAGGTTAAGATAGAATTGTTAAAGGGTCTATTTAACACTGAATCAGAAGGAATCAATAATAAAGATGCTGTATATTTTGAGGGCATTAAATAACCACAGCATATATTTCTTTTCGGCTTTTCCAAGAGGCAGAAATCACAATAAAATTGACAATTGCAATTTTCCAGCCAAGTTAAATTCCAAATCCATGATTTTTTCAAAATAGAAAAAAACTATATCTTAATTTTCCGAAGCAAGTTATTACAACTCAAATTGTGAGTGGGCAAAATATGCAACAAAAGTTGCTTTTGAACAGAAAGTATGAAATTGTCTTTTGAAAAGAGTAAAACAAATCAAACTTTTATAAATACTAAACCTTAGCCACTCGTTAGGAAAATGTTTTATAGCAAAGTAGTTTGTACCAATTTTCTGATAATAAAGAGACTTGTCCTAATATATCTGATTGAAAAAAAAAAGTCCTCCATTTCCTTTCAACTTTTGTTGAAGTTGAGTAATTGCCGTAATAGCAAATGGCGTAAGTAATAATACGAAGGATTGACTCAAGAGTAAAATCAATTCCTGAGGAGAAATGCTTTTCAGGCAACATAAAGATCCTTTCCTTGGCCTGTGCTTTCCTGGCTTTCACTTCAGAGTGCCATGAGCTTGTCCCTCATATTTTATTCCTTTACAACAACGTGTGTGTCCTGCAGAATGGGAGAGCCTCTCATGGGGGGACTCCTTCAGCCATCTGCTTTCCCACTATTAATTCTGATGTGTCTCCACGTAAGAAACAAATGCACTGGTCAAAAACTTTCCTTCTAACAAGCAGACTTAGAAATGAACATTTGAGAAAGTATTTCAAGAAGATATGTTTTTGCATGAAGAACATGCCATCCAGAGGTGAATGTTAGGGATGTTGTCGAATGTTCAAGATACAGTGTCAAGCCCATTTTCCAAGGTAACAATTCTTCAAAAAACGGGGAAAGAAAATGGTGTATTTAGCCTATAAAATGAAGGGCTAGAGAAAATTATGTTTACTGTTGTAACTAGCCCTTAGCAAATAGCTTAATTAAAGAAGCATGTGTGAAGGTTCTTTTTAAGCAGATTTTCTAAATAGTTACAGAGTGTTGATTCTTTGAATGCGCTTTGAAGTCAAGACAGAATGAAATTTGTGTTGCAGCCCAACCACCTCCTAGCTTTACGGCTTGATCAAATTAACCTTTTATTTTCCTGAAGTTACTTTTGAGCCCTTTCAAATAACAAAATTGAGGGGTTCTTAATAGAGAATTTTTGTTCAAAAACTCCTGTGTCTTGACTATCTGTCTTCTTGGTTTATTTTTAGATACCCCTACCAGAACATGATGTAAGAGGCGAGGAAGACATAGAAAGGAATTTTTCTTCTTGAGATGGGATGTAAGAAATTAATAGCAGGTGCTCTGGCATATGAACACACAGTCCCCAGAGGCCCAGTGTGAAGCAGCCTTTTTCCAAAAAGAGTAACTTACCCGTTATTGAATTCCTCCTAGGCAGCTAACAAATTTTCACTCCACAGGTTTGCTGTTGTTCGTGTGGTTGGTATTTTCTTATCTACTTTTAATTTATTTTCTTATGATAAAATTGAGAGAATTGAGCGTCCCTTGCTCAGTAGTAGCTCCTGGAGTGAAGTGAAAAGCTTTCTGCAGCCCTGACTATCAAATGCTCTCCCACCACGACATTGTTTATTACTAGATAAAAGTTTGCTGATTATCTCTCCCTAGCACACCGATGACCACTGTGTATCCTTATCCCATCCCATTCTTATTCTATGACCACACAAAGTGCATCCTTTTTTAGTGGAAACATTGAAGCATATATGAACATCCTCCAGTCTTTTTGCAAGTCGTCAGCTTCAGAACTCTATGTGTAACTTAAAAGCATATTTATCAGGTGTTATTTATAAACGCAGCTCTCATGAAACTTCATGAGGAATTATTACACAGGATACATGACATGTTGAAACACATTATTAGCATTCCTGTGGAGGTTTCTCAATGGAGAAATTCAATTATATTTCCTCCAATGCCTTAACTGCTGCTTTCAGTGGCGCTGCCAGAATCCTGGAGAAAAATAAACATAACATTTCAATTATTATCATTAATGATTTCATACTGGTAAAGGTCATAATGCACTTTAATGCTACCAAGTGAAATGTTGCTAATCACCATGGCTTATTGATTCTCTTTAGAGATAAGTAGGAGCAAAATGTGACACAGTTTTCATTATTTAAGATCATACATACTTCAAGCGCAACAGCAATTCCAAATAGAAGCAATATATGAATTTGGGGAGGAGCTTAAATCTTGGCAATTTTATTTGTCTAATAAGCTCAGTTAACTCTTCAGTTCTTTGCTTTTAGGAACTCAGGCAACTTCATTAAAAAAAGAAGAAGAAGAAGAAGCACTCGGGGGTGCCTGGGTGGCTCAGTAGGTTAAGTACCCAACTTTGGCTCAGGTCATGATCTCAGGGTTCATGAGTTTGAGCCCTCTTGGACTCTGTGCTGGCAGTGAGGGGCCTGGAGCCTGCTTCAGATTCTGTGTCTCCCTCTCTCTCTACTCCCCGCCCACTCCTCTCTCTCTCTCTCTTTCTCAAAAATAAATAAACATTTAAAAAATTAAAAAAACAAAACAGGGTGCCTGGATGGCTCCCTTGCTTGAGCAACCAACTCTTGATTTTGGCTCAGGTCATGGTCAGGGCAGTGGGATCAAGCCCCGCCTCTAGTCCCAGGTGGGGTTCTGAGCTGAGTGTGGAGCCAGCTTGGGATTCAATCTCTCTCTCTCTCTTTCTCTCTCCATCTGCCCCTCTCCCTCCCTCATGTTCTTTCTCTCTCTCTAAAATTAAAAAAAAAAAAATGAGAGAGAGTTTGGTTTTATGGTTCTGTTTAATAGACTGGAATTTTTAAACCATTTCCATGTTTCTTCATTTTGCTGTATTTATTCATTATGAACAAAATATATATGAATGATAATGAAACTTTCAGGAATTGAGAAAATTAAATTGAAATATTGTTTTTAAAACATTATTTTGATAAAATATGGCTAGTGATTCATTCTAAATTAGATGTCCATATGGCAGTAAGGATATCAGTATGGAGAGCTTAATTTTAATAAGAGGTAATTAATAATGCTGTCAGGACAACTGTCTTTAGATGGTTGGTTTTACAACTTACCTCCATGATATTTTAATCTGTAAATTTTCTATGTTCCAAAATATGTTAAATAATGTGATTCCCTAAAAGCAAAAATGAACTACTGGGACCTTATGAAGATAAAAAGCTTCTGCACAGCAAAGGAAACAACCAACAAAACTAAAAGGCAACCAACGGAATGGGAAAAGATATTTGCAAATGACATATCGGACAAAGGGCTAGGATCCAAAATCTATCAAGAGTTCACCAAACTCCACACCTGAAAAACAAATAACCCAGTGAAGAAATGGGTAGAAAACATGAATAGACACTTCTCTAAAGAAGACATCCGGATGGCCAACAGGCACATGAAAAGATGCTCAACGTCGCTGCTCATCAGGGAAATACAAATCAACACCACACTCAGATATCACCTCACGCCAGTCAGAGTGGCCAAAATGAACAAATCAGGAGACTATAGATGCTGGCGAGGATGTGGAGAAATGGGAACCCTCTTGCACTGTTGGTGGGAATGCAAACTGGTGCAGCCACTCTGGAAAGCAGTGTGGATGTTCCTCAGAAAATTAAAAATAGACCTACCCTATGACCCAGCAATAGCACTGCTAGGAATTTACCCAAGGGATACAGGAGTACTGATGCATAGGGGCACTTGTACCCCAATGTTTATAGCAGCACTCTCAACAATAGCCAAATTATGCAAAGAGCCTAAATGTCCATTAACTGATGAATGGATAAAAAAATTGTGGTTTATATACACAATGGAGTACTACGTGGCAATGAGAAAGAATGAAATACGGCCCTTTGTAGCAACATGGATGGAACTGGAGAGTGTGATGCTAAGTGAAATAAGCCATACAGAGAAAGACAGATACCATATGGTTTCACTCTTATGTGGATCCTGAGAAACTTAACAGAAACCCATGGGGGAGGGGAAGGAAAAAAAAAAAAAAGAGGTTAGAGTGGAAGAGAGCCAAAGCATAAAAGACTCTTAAAAACTGAGAACAAACTGAGGGTTGATGGGGGGTGGGAGGGAGAGGAGGGTGGGTGATGGGTATTGAGGAGGGCACCTTTTGGGATAAGCACTGGGTGTTGTATGGAAACCAATTTGACAATAAACTTCATATATTGAAAAAAAAATAATGTGATTCCCCTACTATTCTTTTATTTTAATAAGAAGTTGTTTTTAAAGCAGTTCTTGTCTGTAAACTTTTTTTAGTCTATGATTTAATACCAAAATTAAAATTAAATATTTAGAAACTATTATAGAAATTACACAGAGTAATTTTATGTCTACTGAATCTAAAAAAATCTAGACTTGTATTTTGTATGTCTTTGTCATTATTGTTTTCGTAGCAGTTCATTTTGTTAAATTTTATTAAAGTATTGCTGCATGATAGATTGATGAGAGTGGACATAAACTAGGCCCACAAACAGTTTAAGAAATTCTGTTCCAGAAGATCTTTGAAAGTTAAGCCAACATACGCTGAATTTCATTATCTTTTTCTCTGCTTGCTCTTATGTTACAAGAAAACTTGCCGAGTTGCTCAGAAAGGTAACAGTATCCCTGCCCGCATTCTCTGGCTTCAAGCAGGTTACAACCAGAATGAGATAAAAAAGCCCAGGTCCTGTAGCAGGACAATAAGCCTTTTCCAGATTTCAAGCCCTTGGATCACCCTTAGGCAACAACAAAAAGTGAATTCCTGTAATGCTTATAGCTGCTTGTAGATGTCCCTGCTCAGACTGCAGAGTTCACGTTCAAAGTGAAATGCAAAAATGACACATGCAGTATGATGCCAAGGCAGCTGCAGAGGCAAAGAGAGACTCTCAAAACTCAGGCTTTGCTTCCCCCCACCCCTTGATTGTTGATGCTGATACAATGTTCCTTGTATCCCTCTGCCTTTACCACATAGACTTTCCTTCAGGCAACTGATCTGGGGAAAACCATAAGGAAAGTACTTTATCAGTTGGCTTTGGTGGAGGAGAGTCATTCTTCTAATTTACTGAAGAAAACTTCTAAGAATCAGCAATAACTCGGAATGCATCTTTGGGGACTGAGTTACCCTAGCCACCCTAAGAAGACTGAATAATATTAGTGGTCAGCAAATAAAGAAATGTCAAGAGCGAGGGGGCAGATGTGTAGGAGGAGTGGTGGCCAAACAGGCCCAACCTGGAAAACCCTCACAGAATAAAATTGTGACAAAGCCTCCTACTTAGTTTCTGTTTCCAGTCACATTTCTCCTTCAGTCTATTAGCAAAACACTTCAACTCCTTTCACATTTAAAATGTAACCTGATTATATGCATGAGTCTTTGTTTTCAATGACTATAGCTTTTAGAATGAAAGCCTCCTTGACTCGAGGCACAAACTTACCAGGTTCCTGCCAATCCCTCTCCCCCACCACCCTCCCCCACCTATCCTCACCTTTCCTTCCATTTCTCACTATTGGCACATATTTGCATTGAGCTTTCAGCTCCATGTTAACCAGGCCTTAATGCCTGGGTCTTAGTAGCTTACCAATATTTACCTTTCTTTCATGGGCATGTCTGTGTGGGTAGGCTGTGGTCTTGCTTCCATGTACTCCACATTCTGGGATCTAGGCTTAAGGAATGGCTGTTCTCTAGGACATTGTGGGTCCCGTGGCAGAAAAATAAAAGAAATAGGTGTGATCGCAGTGGCTTATAAAACTTCTGCTTGTCACTTTCATCTACATTTTATTGCAAAAACAAATCACATAGCCAAGGTTATTGGGTGAGGGAAGGGTCTCAGGAAAGGTCCAGCTGAGGAGACAAAGGCTATTTGTAAACAATATTATAGTCTGTCATATCATCCTTCAAGATTTAATGTTCTACCATAACACTGTCTGCTTGTCACTATCATACCCTACGACTCTGTAGTCAAAGCGTCTGTGTCTGTTTCTTTACTATTTAGCTTGGAGATAATTGCAAATCTGTACTATGTGTTTCAAAAACTGGCATGTATTTGGCACTCAAAATATTTGTGCATGGAAAGAGAGAAGGAAGGAAGGAAGGAAAGAAGGAGGGAAGGAAGGAAGGAAGGAAGGAAGGAAGGAAGGAAGGAAAACAGGTTTGGAGTAGCAATAGTTGTAATATACTTGTAGCACTGAATCCATTTAACGGAAAAGAACAACTTGCACAAGTCAATAGTTCATTAATTATTTGGGGTATCAGAACATATACTGTCTGAAAATATATATTTGATTTAAATGGTAGAATTATGATGTTTTCACTATGTAATTTATAAGAGGCTCAACTCCCTTCGAGGACTAATAGATTCTTTTATCTGTTACTTTTCCTTTTTTTTTTTCTTTTTCTCCTATCTTGCTCTCTTTATAAGAAGATTATGCTTGTGAGGGCCTCCATATTTGAATCATTTCCAGCTTCCTCAGTTTGTCAGCAATCTCCTGTCCTATGACGCCTCCCTTTAACTTGGACCTGATGGTTTTCAGTTTCATGGTCATTGATCCCTTATTACTCAAAACAGTCTTTCCACTATTTCACTACATGGAATTTTCTACCTCTAATATGACAATTAGCAGAGCATTCTGCATCCTACTGTCTGAAATTCTGTGGCCATTTCAATGAATTTCTTCATTTTTTTTCTCCTCTTTTCTGAACTTGAAATTACTTATTATGTCCAGGCTTTCTCTTTCTTCTGTTTCAAAGACACATCTTTTTGCTTTGAAAGCTTCCTTCTCCACCAGGTCAAATGAAGAAACAATTCTTCCTGTGCAATTTCCTGTCCCCCATCATTCTATTTTCTATTTTTAATGTTATTCTTTTTGTTCTTTGATCTAAACACCCACCCCCACACACACACTTCTCTATTTAAATAACAAATGAAACAAGCTCTCTCAAATTGTTCATCCCTCAAAACTAAACCTTTTTTTATCTAATATGTTGTGAAAGCAAAATATATGTGACCCTCCTCCAACTGAAATATCCACTTCTTTATTTGGTTCTTCTCTCAACAACTAGGTAATTTTTTTTTTCTGTTTCTTAAGCATACTAACCAAATCCTCAAACTTACTAATAATTAAGTGGCTTTACTTCAACCTTTAACTTCCTTAAATTCTAGAGCATGACACTAAATTTCTTCTTATCCTCTATATGTAAAATTTCATACAATGTAAATCATTGAAATTATTATTTTTTTAAGATTTTTGGAGAACCCTTAAAAAATATAAGGATTGGAAAAATGTCTTGGTGTCTCATTTATATTTCAGTAGTGATCCTATGTTGACAGCTTTTCTTCTCCAACAAGAATATCTAATATTAATACTAATATCTCAGTGTATGCTTATAATTTTAGTCCTGTACTTCTATGAGAGTTCATATAATGGTGAAATTCAATAGAGCTTACAATGTAAATATCATTCTGGTATTTCAGGAGTAACTTATTGAACATAATGGAATGTTTTATTTTATGTATCATGTATCAAGCAAAATTAAACATAAGCAGGAAATATATGAACAAATAAATAAATATAAGCATTTTTGAGTAGTGCTCATTTAAAATTTCATTCTTCCATTTGAATTGAGATTGAGCATTAATATAGTTCTCAATAACTTACATCATTTCGAGCCTTTAGTTTTCCTGGGTATCTTTGAAATATTCCTCTTTTTTCTCTGTTCATACTACATACCTATAAAGCATGCTACATATATAGAAAAAGGATGAGATAGAGTGGTAAATAGAGATGATTGATAGATGCATAGAATTGGAAAGATGAAGGAGCAAATAAATGAATAGAATAAATTAATAAATGCACAAGTGAATGAATGAGTGAATGAGTGAGTGAATGATGGACTTTTGTTGATGCATCTCCATATCCCATACTTTCTCTTTACAACGAGTGCCTAGGTTTTACTTTGGATGACCAAGTTACACTTTTTTAGGTTTCAAACAGGGTTGAGTCTGGATTCCACCCTAACCTCTAGTCAGGATGCTCCTGATTAAGCGAATCTTAGTAATTCTATTGTTGCTGTTGTTCTTGACATTGTCAATGTGATTGTTTCAGGCTTGGCAATGGTTTAAAACTAAGATAAACCAACAGATGGTGCTCCTCTGGCCCTAGTGATTGGTTCAGTGGACGTAATTTAGTTCAACTGGAGGGAAGCCCGTATCTTCTCATAAATAATTATCAACTTGATGCAGTGCTCTTCTTTTAGATGTAAGTAAATAAATGCATGCATGTAGCCCAAATGGACAGCCACCTGACAACCATTAGGAAAGACAGGCTAAGGTTAAAGCCAACATAGCAAAGGAAGATTTGAAAGAATTACAAACAAATGGATGTGCAACTTTAAAGATATCAACCTGTGGATCAAGCAGAGTCTTCTTCTGCTCTAGACTTTCCAGCTTATGAGCCAATAAAGTCCCTTTATTATTTAAATGAGGTGAATTTTCTTTATTGGCTCTAACCCATATTCTAAATAACATAGATAGATACAGGTAGATATATAGGTAGAGAGGGAGGGAGTGGGGGAGAGAGAGAGCACAAGCATTATGATACAGGATAAAGAAATAAGAAGAAGCATTTGTCCTTAGAGTGAAATGGGATAGGTTACTAGAATGAATATTTATCTGTGTGATCTACGAAACATTTGATTTACTCATTGCTATAACAGTTGAGGTTTCCAAATTCTGTAACCAAGCATTTTATATATGACCATCTTGATCATCAAATCAGTTCATGTGGGTGACAGTTGGTGATCAATCTTCCGATGCAATATTCAAAAGAATACAATGACCATATGTTAGTTGATGCAGTTGAGTTGCATATAAATGGTTGCATTTATTCTGTACTTTGATATTTAGGAAGTAAAAAGACATTTTGTTTTTCATTTTGCAATCCCTAAAAGAACAGCCAAAGGAAATGTTTGCTTCTTAGAGTATGAAATAATAGGAGTACAGTGTGAAGCCAGCAAACTTTTTTTTTTTGTATTGAAGCATTTTATGAAACAAAATTAAATATCTAAATTTTTTCCAACCAAAATCCAAATAGGACTTTTCACTTATTTTTTCTCCCAATATTATCATGGCATTATTTTTGGTGTAACAAAATAGCTTATACAGATCCAGAAGAATGGGGCTTGAATTCTAGCTTTACCATTTAACCATTGGTAAACTTAAGCAAGATATTAAATCTCTGTAAATTCCATATAAATTCTATGTAAGCTATACTAGTGTGTGTGTGTGTGTGTGTGTGTGTGAGAGAGAGAGAGAGAGAGAGAGACTTATTGTTAACCAGCAATGAGTCCTGGTATAAAGATATGTGTGCCTGTACATATATGATAAACAATTATATATTATGTAAAATAAGTTTAATAGATAAACCTTTCATTGATTACATAATTAGGTTTGATTTAATAATTATCTTGCCAATATTTATTTTGAGTTCAGTACTTTGGGGGACCTGTGATTTTATTTCTACAAGTGACATTACCCATGTGGGCCAGCCACCTTGCAAATAGAATTCATTGGTAAGAAGCAAAACTTTATCTCTTAAAAAAAAAAAAAAAGTAGGAAAACAACCCAATTTTTTAAAGTGAGCCAAAGACCTTAACAGACACCTCACCAAAAAAGATATATAGATGGCAAATCAGCATGTGAAAAAAAATGTTCCACATATGTCATCAGGGAGATGCAAATTAAAACAAGATACCAGGGAGACTGGGTGGCTCAGTTGGTTGGGCGTCCAACTTTGGTTCAGGTCATGATCTCACAGTTTGGGAGTTCAAGCCCCGCATCAGGCTCTGTGCTGACAGCTCAGAGTCTGGAGTCTGCTTTGGTTTCTGTGTCTCCCTCTCTCTGCCCCTCCCCTGCTCTCTCTCTCTCTCTCTCTCAAAAATGAATACACATTAAAAGTTTTTTAAAAAATAAAAGAAAACAAAATAAAACAAGATACCACTACATACATATTAGAATGGCCAAAATCTGTAATACCGACAAAACCCAATGCCAGTGAGGATATGGAGAAGTAGGAACTCTTATTCACTGCTGGCGGGAATACAAAAGGGCTCAGCTACTTTGAAAGACAGCTGGCGGTTTCTTAGAAACAAAAACAAAAACTAAACATACCTTTTGCCATCCAGCAATCACACTGGTATTTACCCAAAGAGGTTGAAAATTTACGTCCACCCAAACACCTGCCTGTGAATGTTTAGAGCACCTTTATTCATAATTGCCAAAACCTGAAGGAACCAAGATGCTTTTCAGTAGTTGAGTGGATAAATACTCCGTAGCACATCCAGACGATGCAGTGTGATTAAGCACTATATAGAAATGAGCTAGGAAGCCATGAAAAGACATGGAGTCACCTTAAATGGGTACTACTGAGGGACAGAAGCCCATCTGAAAAGGCTACATACTGTATAATTCCAGCTATATGACATTCTGGAAAAGGCCAAATCAGGGAGACAATAAAAAAGGTCAGTGGTTACCAGGGGTTGGGGATGCATGAAGGGATAAACAGGCGGAGCACAGAGGATTTTGGGGGCATTGAAAATACTCTGGATGATACTGTAATGATGGGCCCATGTTACTATACATTTCTCTAAAACCACAGAATATACAACACCACGAGTAAACCAGGACATAAACAATGGACTTGGGGTGGTTACGATATGTCAGTGTAGGTTCTTGGATAGTTAACAAATGTCCCACTTTGGTGGGGCATGTTGACAATAGGTGAGGCTGTGCATGCCTGGGGTGGGGAATACGGGAAACCCTGAAGCTTCCTCTCAGTTTTGCAGGGAACCTAAACCTGTCAAATATCTTTTAAAACAACAACAACAACAAAAAACTTATGAGAGAGAAGAAGAAAATCACTGGACTTGAGTGACATATTTAGTTTTGCTCCAGCTCAATTCACAAATGACCTGTGTTATGCTAGTCATACTGCTTAACCTTACGGAGATTCATTTATCTTACCTATAAAATAGGGATAATAAAGCCTCATTCAGAGATGTTTGGAATAAATTATATCACAGATGTTTTAGAATCACTTTTGAATTTCAAAAGCAGCACATAAAATTGTGGGACTTCATTTTGAAAGATATAATTAATATATTTTTTAAAGAACCTCCAGTAATCTGTCGCATTTTTAGTGTATCCTATCATCAATATTCCCTGTAATCATATGAGTGAAGAAGTCTTTTGTAAAATTAGGTAAGAGATACAAGGCAGGAAATGGAAAATATAAATGTCACATTGAATACAAAATACAGGTATGCATAACAATAATATTTTCTCCCCCATAAGATTCATTTGCCAAAAAAAAAAAAAAAAAAGCATGGGGTGGGCAGGATGAAAATCAGTATGTTATGAACTCTATAATTTCTATGTTTTTTTTTTTACACTTGATCGTAGCCAAAAGCCCAAGAAGCTGTTCTAAGTTTTTTTTTTAAACTCCAAGTCCAGAACTATTTACCCAGTCCTAAAGTAGACATCTTCACGTTGATGTTTCAAAGCTATTGAGAATGAAACTTCCAAACATAAATTCACCATTGTTTCTGACCCAATCTTTCTCCCAGAACTGCCATTCCCTTGATCTCTCTCTCAGTAAATATATCACTCAATCACTTAAGACAGAAAACAGAACATGAGTTTCTTTCTTCCCTTTCACTCCAAGCTAATCAATCACTAAATTGTATTAATACTGCCACCTAAATATTGCTCAAGTTTGTTGTTCTCTTCTCTCACCTCCCTTACCATGACTCTAAACCTCTTTCATTCCTTACCTATTTTCCTTCAGTAGTCTTTGCTTTGTCTCTTTGGTCCTGTTCTAATTAAAGGGGTCTTCCTAAAATGTAAATCTTAGCCCATGATTCACCTGCTTGTTGTTTCCTATTATTTTCAAAAAAGTGCAAATTCTTTCTTTGCATGGTTTATGAGGAACTTCACGATCTCGTCCTAGTGGACAAGATCCTACGGGATCTTGTCTCTAGTCTTTGTCTTTGTCTTCCATTCCTTCCCACCCATACCTGGACAAAATTACTCCAGTTTACTTCCTTTCGTATCTTAGGATACTGCCATGTTGCTTTGTATCACTCACATGACAATAACTCAGCTGACTTGCTCCATTCATCATGAAGGTCCCTCAGCTTATGTACTGCGTGCTTGCAGCCTTTCCTGACAGCTCAAAATTTAGCTGGGGAGTTTTTCTTCCATGAACAGCTTATCCTGCTGTATTATCATTTGATGCCTATAGTCCCCAATGGCCCCTGAGCTTTGTGAATATAAGGTCCACGCTGACCTGTTCACATTGCATTCTTATCACCTAGACTGGTGCCTAGAGCATACACATCAGATTCTCTAAGCACATTTAGTGAAATCAGGACCTTTATGGCTTTAATGAATTTAATTTGATGATCTAAACCTTCTTGGTGAAAGTGTTGTATGCTAGCCAAATAACATCACACATTCTGTTCTTCACTTATGTTTAGTTGAAGCTCACACTGAATGAATTCCTTACAACTCAGAAGAAATGTTGTGACTTGAGTCCTAGCAAGGGTAACTCCTGACTCTGACCTGACTTGGCTTCTAACACCTGCATCTTTGTTTTCCAAGACAAAGTTGAATCTTGCAATAAACCTTAAGGGGAAGGAGGAACTGAGTTGGGCATGGCTCCTAAAATTCCATTGGAGAAGCACATGTGAAAGAAACCTTTCCTGGGAATTCCTCTGAGCTTCCAATTCTGAACCATGGTGACATTTTATTTCAGATTTCTGAGTAGGCAGCCTGTTTAATAACAAAATAATGTTAGGAAAAAGTCATTAAAGCTTCGTTTGCTGTCCACCTATTTGGGATAACCTGAGAACATTAACTGTTCCAGAAAAGGAACGGAAAACAAACTGAAGGTACTAATTAGCATGAATTATTAATAGAATTTATTAACAAAAATCCCGTCTTATTTTTTTTCTCATTAAGCATTTGTTTTAATGGGTCTTGAAATTTTGTAAAACGATTTTCGGTCAAGTTGTTTCCATCAAAAAAGTACTGATTTTAAAAATTAATAACTTAAAACTCTCTCTCTCACACACACAGTTCAGAAATCATTTTTTCTTCTGAGGTTTTATGATGCATGGTTATCATTAACCAGTCTTTTCTATCAAGCTTAAATGGCCGATTGACACAAACAGTCCTGAGACCACTCTTCCCCCACTGTTACTATTGGGGTGGCAGGTATTGGAGATAATATGATTTAGCCTTCTGAGCTTTCTGGGAAGACTTGGTGACCTTGCCAGCTCCAGCTGCCTTCTCGTCCACTGCTTTGATGACACCCACAGCAACCATCTGTCTCATGTCACGAACAGCAAAACGGCTCAGAGGAGAGAAACTCTCAAAACACACACAGGGTTGCCAAGAACCATATCAACAATGGCAGGATCATCAGATTTCAAGGACTTAGGGCCATCTTCCAGCTTTTTCCCCAGAATGATGATCAGTCTTCTCCTTCAGCTCAGCAGACTTTCAGGTAATGTGAGCTGTGTGACAACACAGCACAGGTGCCTATCCAGCACTGATTTGGTCTGGATGGTTCAGGATGATCACCCGAGACATCAAGCCAGCTGTTTCCAATGGTGGCTCATTTTTGCTGTCAGCAGCCATACTGCCATGACAAACATCTTTGACAGATATGTTCTTGACACTGAAGCCCACGTTGTCACCAGGAAAGCGTCATGGTGCCTTTCAACAGATTTTGCTTCAGTTGTAACACTGACTGGAGCAAAGGGCACCACCACGCTGGGTTTGAGAACACCAGTCTCCACTGGGCCCACAGGGACAGTACCGATTTCACCAATTTTGTAGACGTCCTGGAAGGGCAGACACAAGGACTTGTTGGTTGGATGAGTTGGTGGCAGCATGCAATCCAGAGGTTCAAGCAGTGTGGTTCCACTGGCATTGCCATCTTTATGGGTGGCTTTCCAACCCTTGAACCAAGGCACGTTAGCCCTTGGCTCCAGCAGGTTGTCAGCATTCCAACCAGAAATTGGCACAAATGCTATGTCCAGATTGTAGCCAATTTTCTTAATGTAGGTGCTGATCCCTTAACAATTTCCTCATATCTCTTCTTCTTCAGTATCTCTTCTGTAGGGTGGTTCAGGGAATCCATTTTGTTAACACCAACATGTAGGAGTTTCACAGCCAGGTGTGGAAGCCAGAAGGGCATGCTCACGGGTTTGCTCATTCTTGGAGATACCTGCTTCAAATTCACCAACACCTGCAGCAACAGGCAGAACAGTACAGTCAGCCTCAGATGTGCCTGCAAGCATGTTTTTGATGAAGTCTCTGTGTCCTGGGGCATTGGTGATGGTCACATAATGCTTGCTCGTCTCAAATTTCCACAGGGACATATCAATGGCGATACCATGTCCACTTTCGGCTCTCAGTTTACCCAAGACCCAGGCATGCTTGCAAGGGTTTTTTCTCAGCAGCCTCCTTCTTCAATTTTTTCTATAGTTCCTTTGTCGATCCCACCTCAGTAATAGGTCAGATGACCAGTAGTGATAGACTTGCCTGAATGTATATATCCATGACAAACATGTTGCTTTGAGTCCTTTCCTTTCCCATTTTGGTTTAGGATTAGTGGTGGTTTTTATGTCACCTGTGGTCTGGCAGCAAAGCTGTATGAAAAAGCTCATTTTATTATTTTTAAAAATTTAAATAAACAGATCCCTATGAAAGATGCATAGATAGCATAATTATATTCTGTTCACCTTTATGAAATTTGAAACATTTTTTTCTTTCTCTAAAAAGGAAAGCATACTTATTATTGTTATTATTATTGTTATAACACTTTATTTTTAATATCTTTCATAAAGATTGCTTAAAGACTAGAAGAAATTATAAAAAGAGCTTTTAGAAAATAAGATATAAAAGGAAAGGTTAGTAATCTAGCATGGACATATTCTCTGTTAAAGTTAAACTTTGCATTCAAAAATTTTAAAAAATCTTCAGGACTGGTAGGCCACACCAAAGAAGTTTTGAGATCTGAAGAATATAAAAATCGAAAATATTAATTAGAGCAAATCTGAATATATGAAAGTCATTTAGTTTGTCCTGGATAAATGAGAAGAAAATGTCTCAAATTGATTTTTTATTTTTTATTATTTGAGACAGATAGAGCAAGTGTGGAGAAGGGCAGAGGGGGAGAGAGAATCTGAGGCAAACTCCACTCTCAGCCCAGTGCTGGACATGGTCAATCCCATGACCCTAGAATCATGACTGGAGCCAAAATCAAGAGTCTGGCACCCAATCAACTGAACCATCCAAGCACCCCTCCAATTGATTTTTATTTTACTCAGTCCTCTGAACTTTGATACTTAATTCTGAAAGGATGGCCTGACAATCCTTCTGCATATTGGATACAATGCTATCAGAATATCTTCTTCCCTCACCCCTCCTTAAGAAATTACACACCTGCAATATATCCAAGGAAAATAATTTACCCTTTCCCTATTACTCTTGTGTCCTCCGGGTGGTATAGTCTATATAGTGTAGTGCCTTATAGTAACACGTTACAAAATGGAAAGTCACGATTTTTTGTCATTTTTTTTTTTCTATCTTCTTTGTTACAAGCCATGGAAGACTAACACCGCTAAAAATAATACTTAGCTCAATGAAGGGATCATTACATACTTGTAACAGAAGGTAACTCTGTGGCCAGCCTCTGCCAAGTGAGTCTTAAAATACATACATCCTCCAAATGGTATGTATTTTGAGTAACTACAATTGTATTGCTTCAGGCAAAGTACTTGCAGACCTAAGACCAGACTGGCAGAATGTGCTGAACAATTAACTTTTGTATTAAATTAGAACTACTTTCTTTTAATTTCAGTTAAAAGATAAAGAAGTTAAAAATAGCTGAAGGGTGTATGACAGAAAAATAAGTCTTCACTGTTTCAAATTTACTAGTAATTAAGACAGCTGTGTGAATAATGAAACATGCATAAGTCAATTTTCCCTCCCACCATATATTCAGGGAATTTTGACCTGAGTTTATAAAAGATCATACATTCACACAAGGAAGTTTGGATGTTTTTTTTAATTTAAGGAAAATGCCATGATAAGTTCTTGCTTGTACCATATTTGTTAATTGTAGAGAAGTTAAGTGATACAGTATTTAAAAAAATTTTTAATGTTTATTTATTAAAAAAATTTTTTTTAACGTTTATTCATTTTTGAGAGACAGAGAGAGACAGAGCATGAGCAGGGGAGGAGCAGAGAGAGGGAGACACAGAATCCGAAGCAGGCTCCAGGCTCCGAGCTGTCAGCACAGAGCCTGATGCGGGCCCAAGCCCACAAACCGTGGGATCATGACTTGAGCTGAAGTTGGATGCTTAACTGTCTAAGCCACCCAGGCACCCCAGTGATACAGTATTTTTAAAGAAGTAAATTAAAGTTGCTCAAACCCAGTAATTACTATTATAAAGTTTGTATTTTATTATATACAAATTTATTCAAAACTATATTCTATATAAATGCATTTAAATTTAGGGTAATGATATATCTATATCTATAGAATAGATAGATATAGATATAGATATAGATATAATTTTTCAAGACAGAATTTCAAAGTGAAGTATTAATTTGAACAGTATTTATTGGCATTTTTGTACCATATATGAGACATTATGGCAGGTATGGGAATGGAGATGTGTGTAAAGCATAATCACTTTCCTCAATACACAGACTAGGAAGTAAAATAAAGAAGATTACTGAATACTTGCTATATACACTAGAAATTAATAGGTTAAAAATGTATAAGAAATACTATTTTTTGAGGGTGAGAATGAATCATTGTCAAGGGGAGGGGGCCGAGAGATGGGGAGACACAGAATCCGAAGCAGGCTCTAGGCTCTGAGCTGTCAGCACAGAGCCAGACCAGGGGCTCGAACTCACAATCTATGGATGACTTTCACCAGTGACAGCTGAGGTAGAGAAGGACCAGTCTTGCCTTCTATGGCATGAATGTTGATGTGTTGAGGGATTATCAACACTCACTTTCTCAGGCCTCATCTTCAACATCTCTCTAAACCCTCTGGGTAGCACCCTCAGGAACTTCCGCTTTCTATAACACCACTGCACAACAGAAATACAATGACAGCTACAAATTTCATTTAAAATTTTCCAATAGCCACATAAAAAGTAAAATGAAACAGAAGAAATGAATTTTAATGGCATTCTAAACCAATATACCTAAAATAATGTTTCAATATGTAATGAACATAACAAAAATATGACAAGATCTTGCTACAGGTTGAATACTTATTTGTGTCCTCCCGAAGTTTATATTTTGAAACCTATGTAATGGTATTTTGAGGTAGGATCTTTGGAAGGTGATTAGGTCATGAGGATGAAGCACTCATGAATAGGACTAGAGTCATTATAAGAGACTCCAGAAAGCTCCTTCACCCCTGCTTCCATGTGAGGACAGGGCAAGAAGACAGCCCGTCTATGAACAGGATACAGGCTCTCACCAGACACTCTATCAGTGTCTTATCTTGCACTTTCCAGCCTCCAGAATTGTGAGAAATAATTTTCTGAGATTTAGAAGCCACCCCAGTGTATGGTATTCTGTTATAACAGACCAACAGACTAAGACAGGTCTCTTACATTCTTCTGAAGGCCTTGAATTTGGTGTGTAATTCATACTTACACCGCATACTTACATCTCAATTCAGATTAGCCACATCAAGAGCAGAGTAGACATACGGGGTTAGCAGCTATCCTATCGATCATCACAGCTCTGCAAAGTGTCCTCATCTGTGTGTTTGTCTCAAAAAGGTAACTTAAAATCTGGCAGCCACATCTCATAGGAAGGTAGAGACACACAAATAAAAATTTGTTTCTATGCATGCCAGTATTTCTTTATGTATCTCCTGATTTTGCTCCTTCCTTTCTTTTTTTAAGCAGAAAATTATATTGTACTGATCCATCTTGGGAAATGCTGTTTTTATTTACTTGTTTGTGCCCTTCCGTGGTATTTTCCATATTACCCCATGCACCCCCCCCCCACTAATGACAACTTATTTGAGAATGCCTATTTAATGTTGCATTTCCACAATAATTAACATTTATTTTGTTCACACCGCGATCCTCAAATGCTGAAGAGTCAGCATGAACACTTACATTCTCCAGTTATTCCCAGAGGCAACTGTCCTTTGCAATTTGATGTAAAGTGCAGGTGTTAGAAATAAAAGTGGTCCTGAAAGCAGAGCTGTTGGGCACCACTGTTATGTTGTATTCTTCTTCTGGCTTGAAATTTGATGCTTTGATGGAACTACTATCTGCACTAACTTGACAAATCTCCCTGTATATACATTTAATGGATGAAAAGGCGAAGGCAAAGAGGAAAGATTAATTAGCATGTCAGAGGTCACATAATGATACAGCGACAGAGACAATAACAGAGGTACGTACCCAGGAAAATGAATTTGCAGGAATTTACACAAAATACTTGGAAATTTAATTTTCCTTGGTAAGAACCATAACACAATACAAAGAACAGGAACTTCTGGACGCCAAACACTTTATATGAATTTAAACTGCTCAGTCATATTAGCGTCATGTAAATGCTTCTGTATTACTTTTGTGTTTGTTGTCGATCTTTGTCACAGGAAAACTGATTGTGTCTTTATATTGACCTTTCTAACAGTTGTTATGTGTTATGTAATCTAATGATCCGTGAGATCATTACCTGAGCCCAAGTCGGATACTCAACCGACTGAGCCACCCAGGTGCCCCAAACATTAAAAAATTTTAAAAAAGAGAACTTGCAATTATAAATTCTTTCTCTGCCTTTTTGAGATGTAAATAATTACATATATAATGTTTTGTATATAATATTATATATGTAGTTTTAAACATATATAGTTTTCTTACCAGCTATACCCCAAGACCTGACCTTCACTACCCACCTGCTTGTACTCACTGACCTTTGTCCCACATTGTTCCTTAAGCTCTTCTTTCCAGTTTATCACTTAACTCAGACAAATGGAAACCAAAACCACTCCTCAAGTGATAGCAACTCTCCTGAGAAGATCTCCCACCTGCCAAGACCACCCAGACCAGTTTGGTCAAAACCTTGAACTTGTACCTGCACAGAAGGACCATAGAGTGACTCTGACCCACAACAACCTTTACCAGATTATAATAGTAAAACCTCTGCCCAAGGAGGAACACAGGCCTCATCTACATAACATACAATGTATGAATAGGCATGTCTCATTAAGGTGCAGGCGCAGCCTTATGCCTGTCTCTACATATGGTGACAAGGCTTCCCTAAATATTCATCCTAACCCTGGGTAAAGGAACCCATTCACCCTTGCTCAGGGAGTCATGGCTTTGGAAGTTATTCCCCGTGATCTCCTTATTTGCTGCAAATAAAGTTTACTTTGTGCGACAACTCACCTGGTGTGTCTGTGGCTCACCAAGAAGTGAACTCACGTTGCTTCGGTTACAGTTTTAGATATACATAATTTTGGATATGTATATAGCTTTAGCCATATATATAGTTTTAGGTATTACATAGTTTTAGGTATGTGTATTTTAGGAATACATTCAAAAGCAATAATCAAAGATTTATGAATAAGGATACTTAATATATATGTATATACATATTATATGATTCTAAGTCTTTAGTGGTTCAACAGGAAGTTCTGTCTGGTTTTCATTTTCATATTAAGAATACAGCTTTGAAATGTAGCTCTGAAATGCATATATATATATATATATATATATATATATAATTATTCTCAGACGCAGTACTTTGAAAAATTCATTTGATTGTTTATTTTTTATTTGTATAGATTTTTTTTAAAAATTTTATCTCATTTTTCCATCATGATAAGTAGACTTATTATTATTTTTTTGATCTTGGTTCTTTACAATACAATAATAACTTCAAACCCAGTAAGGGTTTGGAATGAAAATATTGTATCTTGAAATTTAATCATGATTTTATATGCATTCTATCTGAAATATGATTTATTGAAACAATCTTTGTCTTCAGAAAGTATCCTGTATAATTTAAGTGAAATATCTTTTGTGAGACTAAAGAAAAGGTGTAGGTTGTGTATTTTCTCTTAATAATATCCTGTTATCCTTTTATAAAGCTGCATAAGAAAGACTTCTCTTATGTTTGTGGGAAGAATAATTGCTAAAGGGAGATTGGTGACAATATAATTATATAATGTATCAGACAACATCTTAACAAATCATTGTTTATACCATGGCTCATTTCTGCAACGAAAAAATAACACAAAATGAAAAACAGGTCTGATTCTCACTTCATTTCAAAAAGTAAATGTCAACATATTTGAATATAATTTCTACAATTTCAGATTGTATAACTTATGATGGTATCATTATAGGAAGTGGGAGCTACCATTCTCCATTAATATGGTTTGATATTTTTCCAGAATAAAGTGTTTTGATCTTATCTTCAAACTAAATATATTTTCTCATGAAATATCTGCACAATTCCTCCACCTCAGAGAATATTCAAATATTATTCAAGAAAAGCTAGCACTGATTATGAAAAAGATAGAAGTCAAATTATCAACCATTTTATCTTTATTCAGTTATCATTTTATTGAATATCTGGCATATAGTAGGGTCCTTCATAAACACTTATTAAATAAATTAATCTTGCATATGGTAGTTTCTTTTTTTTTTTACAGTTTAATTTTTAGAAGTTCAATCTCTCTTTTTAAAGATAATTATAAGAAGTTTTTATAAAATAAATTTACAAGCACATTAATCTTTTACCAATTACCTTCCATAATAGTGTCTGAGTGACTAAATGTTTTTAAATATACTTCAATAGCATGAATATATTTTTGCTAATTATCTTCATTGATACTCTGCCTCTTTTCTTCTGTCACAAAAGAAGGATTGCTTTCTTATTTTCTGGTTCCTTCCCTTTCCACTTGAAAAGAACCATCATTTCACTATTGAGTCTCAACTCACCTGTATACTTAGCTGTTCCTTATTTATAACACAATTTCTCTGTCTCTCTATAGGTTGAAGTCTATTCTATATTCAGGAACCTCCCTTGACTTTACATTCTGTTCCAGTTACCACTTTTTGTCACAGTCTGTTCCATTTTTGAGACACATTTTTATTCCTTTCATGGTTTCTACTGATAAAAGCCTCAAGGCTATGGAATAGTTTGATAGTAATTCCTCATCTTGAAGATTCACATACAATGAGTTGTAAGAATTAACACGTGAATACTATACATATCTGAGGTCCGTGGTTTCAATTTCTCCTCAGTTAATTATTTATTTTCATGTAATTGTCTTGAAATGTTGTCAAGCTTCCTCTCTCTTGCTCAGGCTTGTGGATAGAATTTTACTAGCTCTTTTTTTCATGATGGTATAACTTCTCTGACCCCTAATTTTCTTCAGGAAGACCAGCTCCAGCTCCTTATGCATATGTAGCCTATTGCCTCAACCCTTCTTGAGTGACTATCAAAACCCCAGACCTCCATACTCCAACCTGGTCCGATTTCAACACTGTTTTCACACTCTATTTCAAATTTGCTACCTTTGGATTTTCACCCTCTATTCTCTTGAGATATGCATTCACTTACCTCTTGTGTATCATCTATTGCTTAGTTCTTCTTTCTTGGTTTACTATTTTAGGGAAGCACTTTCTGTCCTAGCTCCCAAAGTACGGAAGAAAAGATGAATAAAAGGTAAGATTTTGAGACCTTAGATACTTTGCAATATCCTTATTCAATATGAATGCTTGATGGAAGGGTTGTCTTGGGATAAAATATTAGATTGGACATTTTCCTAAAAGTATTTAAGACTTTTTCTCAATTTTCTTCTACTTTAGAAGTGGCTACAAAAGATCTTATATTATTTTTGTTTATGAACTTTGATTATAATTGTCTGTCATTCCTTCTGTGTGAGTTTTAAGACTATTCCTTTATACACAATATTTTAAATATTTTGTGTTTGATAAGAGGGTTTTTTTATGTGCTGGGATGATTATTGATGAGTTGATCCTTTCAATCTAAAAAATGATGATTTTTGGTTATGGTAACTTATTTGTCTTGTTTCATTGTATATTATAAAATTCCTTTTTTGCAGAGTGTTTTGGATATTAGAACACATGAGATAATAAAATAGAAAATATGTGCCTTTAAGTAGTTTATATTCTAATAGAGGTAGACAGATTTTTAAATATATATGTATGTTTATATATATGTGCATATATATATATATATATATATAGGCATTTAAGCATGGCATGGGTAATGATTAAGAGAGAAATCAAAGGTAAGTAATCAAACAAGTGGATAGTAGGACATGAATTCAGAGGTGAAATAATGGAAGTAAGGTAGATTTTATAGGGACTTAAGGGTGTACAGTAATAATATAGTTATTTGCATAAACTAAGACCCTTTTTAAAAATGAAAATATGAATTAATAGTAACTATGCAAGGAAAATAGGCATAATCTGAAGTTTTCTTGGGTAAACCAAGACATAGGTTCACCTTAATTGTACATAATTTTAATACATTTCATGTTACTTTGAGTAAAGTGGGGAGACAGTCCATGTGTGTGTGTGCGTGTGCGTGCGCGTGTGTGCTCACTCATGTGTGTGCAGGTGAGTGACATGATAATTTTTAAAGGGATAACCATTGTTACTGTGTTGAGTCCATATGGTAGGAGAACCAGGGTGAAAATAAGGAGACAAGTTAAGAGTCTCCTGTGGTAATCTGGGTGAGAAAAGATGGTGGCTCTGAATGGGGTGATGGCTGTGGAGGTGTTGAAAAGTACTTGGGTTCTAAATATATTTTAAAAGTATAAATGCAGGTTATCCTGCTAGATGGGTGAAGGCAATGAGTAGGCCATTAACTGGGATTCTATTTCTTCCATGAGAGTTTGAGGAAGCACAGAAAGAACAAGAGAGTTAAGAACGCAAGGAAACTACAATGATTGTTGTTTCAAGGAAACTACAATGATTGTTGAGCTGGAAAAGGAGGGAAGAAAGACACTGAGGGGGAAGGTGCATTGAAAAGTGAATATACCAGAGTACGATACTAAAGAATTCTAGGGACTGTCAGAGGTGGACTAACAAATAGAGGAAGTGAGCCAGAAAAATAAGGTGTTTTTTTGTTTTTTTTTTGTTTTTGTTGTTGTTGATATTGTTTTTTTTTTTTTTTTTTGGCTGTTTTTTAGAAAATGGGAAAGTAAAAAATGAAGAGTTGACATTCTGGTACTGATAAATTCTAGGAGGTTATGACACTTGAAAATGAGTGGTTGGCATTGAATCACAAGACAGAAGTTAAGGAACTGACAGAATTGCCGCAGAATCATCTTGTCTGTATCGAAGTAACAGTAATTAAAACATGAATGATGTTGGAGATAATTACAAAAGCCAGGAGCTAAATGAGTTTGGAAGTAAAAGCGAATGGCCTTGAAAGCCAGTGAATGAACACAAATGTGAGGTGTTAGTAACATAATTTGATCACATGATATTCAGTGCTGGATTTTTATGGGGAAAGGAATACACATGGACTAGAGTCAGCATCAGCCATCAGCACAGAGCCCGATGCGGGGCTCGAACCCACAAACCATGAGATCTGGACCTGAGCTGAAGTCAGAGCCTTAACCAACTGAGCCACCCAAGCGCCCCTCAGTTTCTTTTTTTTAAAGTTTATTTATTTATTTTGAGAGAGAGAGAAAGCATCAGTGGGGGAGGGGCAGAGAGAGAGGAAGAGAGAGAGCATCTTAAGCAGGCTCCACACTGTCAGCACAGAGCCCAATATGGGGCTTGAGCCTCAAACCACGAGATCACGACCTGAGGTGAAATTGGACACTTAAATGACTGAGCCACCATGCACCCCACAGTATGCCAATTCAGTTTCTAACACAATTGTTTACCATCTTTGTGACCTTATAGGAGTTAATTAACATCTCTGCGCATTTGTTTCTTCATGTGAAAAATGAGAATAATACTACTAATATGGAATTTTTAATTAGGAGAAAAAATATGAAAGCTAATAAATATTATTCAAAGCTCATAGATATTCTTTTTACCATTAGTATTATTGCACCAAAACTAAAGCAGAATATTTCAATTTGTAAGCATTCATAATTTGAGTTTCCTTAAAACATTGAATCATTATGTGAATTGAGAAATGAATTTCTGCACTTTCTTTTTTATTTCATTCTGAGAAGGCTATCTTTGAAGCATATAGCTATGAACTCCAGGAATTAATTTTCCAAAGTCAGCATAGACACAAAAAAGAACACATGATATAATTAAAAAGGAAAGTATCATGCTGCTACATCAGAAGCAGAGTTTGAAAAAAGAAGTAGGGATGTCATTTCATGGTGGGAAGCAGGAGGAAGGAGGCTAATTTTTTTTTTAAGAAAAGAAATTAAGACATGTTGAAATAGCACTCAGCCTGCAAAGTCAGAGAAGGTTAAAAATATTTATGTTATTGTTGAACCAGCAAAGAGGAGGAGTCACCAAAAGGTATCTATAGGCTTTAATGACAGAATTTTCCACAGTTCACATTTGAAAAACCTACATTTCCCATTATCTAGAATTGAATTTATTTGTGCAACGATTTATAGGAACATAAATAGCAAGAGTAGTTTATGACACTTAGCTAAGATTTTTACTACTACCTTTGTAAGTGGGAGGGTTGGTAGTAAAACCCCCAATAAATGGTACTTATATCATTTTATGTGCATTTGTAGATAAATACATAGATGCATAAGTTAGCTTTTGCTGCATAACAAATTATTCCAAAATGCAGTGGCTTAAAACAACAGCCTGTTATCTCACAGTTTTGTTGCTCAGGAATTCAGCCATATCTTGGCCAGGTTCTATGGTTCAGGGTCCGCAATCAAGGTAATGGCCTAGATGGTAATCTTAACTGAAGGCATAACAGGCTGCAGGGCTTGAAAGCAGGGAAGGACTTGCTTCCCAGCTCAGTTATTATCATTGACAGGATTCATTTCTTTAGAGGTGGTTGAAGTGAGAGACTCAGTTTCTCATTGGCTGGTGGCCAGAGGCTTGCTCAGTTACTTGCCACATGAGCCCCTCTGCAGGGAAGCTCACTATATGAAAGCTGGCTTCCATCAAAGCAAGAAAGAGAACAAGAGAAGGTGAGCAAGAGAGAAGCCAAGGTCTTCTTGTTGCCTAATCTTTGAGCTTTTCACCATATTCTATTCATAAGTAAATTACTAGGTCCAGCCCACACTAAGGGGTATGGATTATGTATAAGAGTAGAATACTAAAAGGAGAGGGTCTTTGGGAGCCACCTTAGAAACAGACTGCCACAACAGACCATATATACATACCCAAATATGTATATAATAATAATATCATGTATCTTTATGTATATTTTATGCTGTATACATTATTTATATACATATTTATACACAAATACAGGTTTACATAAAATTCAAAATATAATTAATAATTACATATAATAAATATATATTATACATACTTATTTATAAATATACATATGCAAGAATATACAAATAGAAATATATGTTTATGCTAAATACTGAGTAAACAATACATTTTTAGATTTAGGTTTATTTATTCTAAATTAACCATTTTGGTTGCAATTAAAATGTTCAGAGTATACATAACTTCAAATATTGCTGGAGTGTTCTTGAAAATGTATAGTTTCAGATTTCACTTTTTTTTTTTTTAAACGTTTATTTATTTTTGAGACAGAGAGAGACAGAGCATGAACAGGGGAGGGTCAGAGAGAGAGAGGGAGACACAGAATCGCAAACAGGCTCCAGGCTCTGAGCTGTCAGCACAGAGCCCCAGGCGGGGCTTGAACTCACGCACCGCGAGATCATGACCTGAGCGGAAGTCGGACACTTAACCGACTGAGCCACCCAGGCGCCCCTCAGATTTCACTTTTAATCAAGAATATCACGTATAGAATTTGTAGAGCAAATGAAGAATAGTGCTGTTTTCAATACTGGTGGCTAGAGTAACCCAATTTTGGTTGGCCACAGATTATTATACCTTTGACACCTTTATTTGCAGTTATTTACGTTTTTTTAAGAAGATTATCTTCATTTTTTAAATTTTAAATTTTTATTTCTTTTTAATTTTAGAGAAAGAGAGCATGACACAAAGGGTGAACAGGGGAGAGGGGCAGAAGAAGAGAGAGAGAGAGAATCTTAAGCAGGTTCCATGCTCCGCATGGAGCCCAATACAGGGCTTCAGCCCAAGACCCTGGGTTCATGACCTGAACCAAAATCAAGAGTTGGATCCTCAACTGAGTGACCCACCCAGGCACCCCTGATTATTTTCATTTTTTAAAAACACTTTTGGCAAAGTAAAGTATTTCAAGGCGTTAATTTCTTCGGATTTTCTTCAAACATTATTTTCAAGTTATGAAGCTAGTGACATACTAAGTGACAACTAATTAATGATAACCAGTTAATTTCTAAACAAATATGTACAGGAGCCCTTGTTTCATATAAATATGAACATAAGAAAAAAACAGTAACAAGTTAAATTTCAATTATTATCAAAGGCAACAGAGGAAAAGAAATATTAACAGAATGGGTATATTGGCCATCTTACAAAAAAATGATCCCTAAGATAAACATTAATGTGATTAATATATTTCAAAACACGTTATATTTTAATATTAAAAATAGCTTGCTGTCAGAAAATTGTTGAATTATCTCATACTCTTCTGGGGGAATTCTAGTAGCAATAGTAGTACATGTTCTTCAAATAAGGGAATTCACATTTTCTGGCTCATGGCTAATGTTACCTATAATAATAGCAACTTTCAAATGAATGTCAAGCTTGCTACATTTACAGAGGCCCTTTGGAGGAGCAAGCTAGGGAGGCTCATATCAGTTCATTTTCAGAAATCCTCTTTTGGGCTCTGATTAGTCAACTATTAGATAGTGTAATTATTCAAAACCTGAGGTGAAATTCAAAATGCTGTATTTAAGAAGCACTATGGCACTGTCAGTCATCAGGGAGAATAGAGCTGACTCTTAAGTGTAACCAGAAGATACTGTTTGAATGACAGCTTAGGATAATAGAGCAGACTATAGCGGTTATAGGTGTTCTACAAATTACCTTTCAATCAATGGCTGCATGGGCATACTCATTTTCAAATTGTAATTCATATGGAAATGTACTGTGGCAGAGAAAGAAGTTTCCGAAAAAAAAATAAATGTAATTTAGAGATAACGATAAAACTTGATCAATGTGAAATAATGTTTGCTAGCCCTATTCTCTATAGTTTATGATAGATACAATACATACTAGAAAGTAATTTAAAAATTAATATCACTTAGGAAACAGCACTTTAGAAACACAAAATACAGTTTTTTAACAATGATAGTTTAATCTCTCTCCTTGCTTCTGAATAAGGCCACCAAAGTCTTTTTCATTTATTATCACTTATTTACTAAAAATCTTAGAGTTGCAAGGCATCATCACAACTACATCCAGAGTGTTAACAGCACTATTCTTTTAGCCCTTGATTTATCATCTTTCATCAGATTCCTACATGTGACCTTACTACTGCAGGGATTACAAAGACATGGGATAAATACCACTTGAGACAAAATGTATACAAAATATAAACATAAAAAATATGCAATAATAATTCTGTAATGAAACACTTGTTTATTTTCTGCCATTTGCAAGCCTGGGAGCCCTCTTTGTAGTAGAGGGGCAAAGGACTTTAGCTTTCCTGGGGCGCCTGGGTGGCTCAGTCAGTTAGGTGTCAGACTTCAGCTCATGATCTCACAGTTTGTGTTTGAGACCCTCGTCCAGCTCTGTGCTGACAGCTCAGAGCCTGGAGCCTGCTTTGGATTCAGTGTCTCCTTCTCTCTCTCTGCCCTCCCCTTCTCTCTCTCTCTCTCTCTCTCTCTCTCAAATAAATAAACATTAAGAAAAATAATTAAAAAAAAAAAAAAGACTTTAGCTTTCCTTATGTCCACAACTGATAGTCCCACTTCTGTAAATCCCTTCCTATCTAGAATTTCTATCATATGTATTTTTATCATATGTATTTTCCCCTTTTTAAAAACACAATTTCCACTTTTCTCATTATATCTCTATCCTCAACTGAATTCTCTTCTACTTAAAACTAACCAAATTAAAAACTTTGACCTTCCATAACAACTTCCTCAATATTACCATTCTTTCATAAGCAAGATTTCTGACATGGTGGCCCACATGTTATATTCACCACTCGCTTACCTCCCATTTATCTGGTTTACCTACTGAAATTTGGTGTTAATCCTTCCCTCTCTGCGAACTCCTATGGACATTTCCCAGTATCTCAAATGGAATTGCATCTCTAAGGGATTACATATTCTGAGCAAATTTCTACCCTCTATTTTCCTTTCTCTCTGGGTACACCTTAGTCCCTTAATGAGTAGAGTGATAGAGTTGGTGTCAGGTGTTGTAATAGTGGGAGAACAAAGCAGATTTCCTCGGGAATCAGCTCTCATACAATTGGAGAATAATGGTGGTGGTAGCTGATCAGTGCTCTGACTAGAATGACTTTGTATATCTGATGTAGAAACAGCAGTGGGCTATTTCTTCTAGTTTACTCCCTGTTATGGGTTGAATTTTGTCTCTGAAGTCTTTTTTTCCCTTCAAATCTTTATTTATTTATTTATTTATTTAGAGAGCGTGTGAGTGAGTGGGGGAGGAGCAGAGAGAGAGGTAGAGAGAGAATCCCAAGCAGGTTCCTTCCTGACCGTGCAGAGCCCAAGGCAGTTCTTGAACCCAGGAACCGTGAGATCATGACCTGAGCCAAAATCAAGAGTATGGGGCTTAACTGACTGAGCCACTCAGACACCCCTGAATTTTGTCTCTCAAAAGATGTTGAATTCTAACCATCAGTGCCTGTGAATATGACTTTATTTGGAAATAGGGTATTTTTAGTTGATCAAGTTAATGTCATTCAGGCAACCCTAATCCAATATGAATATGTCCTTATAGAAACGGGAAACTTGGACAAAGAGAACATCGTGTAACATTGAAAGCAGATCAGGGTGATGCACCCGTTGCCAAGAAATGCCAGAGATTGTCCAAAAACAACCAGAAACTAGGAAAGAGTCATGGAACATATTTTTTGTCACAGCTTCTCAGGAACCAGCCCTGCTGATACCTTGACCTTGGACTTCTAGCCCCCAGAGCTGTGGAATGATACATCTCCATTGTTTAAGCTACCTAATTAGTGGTACTTAGTTACAGCAGCCCTAACAAAGTAATTGTGAAAATAAATAAAGGAAAGTTCATTAAAAATGGAGTTGGGAAAAAGAAAATAAAATAAAAACGGAGTTGGGAATCCCTAAAAGGGGACCTCTCAGGCACTACCACCACCCCTAAGAAGCAAATCTGGAATTCTCCAACTGGGAGAAGCCTACTTTACACACCTTAGTGTAGGGAGAAAAAAGTTTCTCCTTGCCCAGCAACAGTTCAGCCAATGAGAAGCTGCCACATCCAGCCTGTGAAAAGGTACAACAGCCCCTCCAGCTTCCTTTTTTCCTCTATAAAAGCAAATCCCTCCTCTGTTCTCCAGACTTGCCTGTGGTCAACCAAGGTTCTGAGCTGTCAGCACAGAACCCTATGCGGGGCTTGAACTCATGAGTGGTGAGATCATGACCAGAAGTGAAGTTGGATGCTCAACCTACTGAGCTACCCAGGCACCCCTAGATCTTTTTCTCTTTCTTTTCTTTTGTTTCTTTTCTTTTTTTTTTTTAAGGTCAACAAAATGAACTCAAATTGGTCAAACAAAGTGTTAAGAGATCATTATATTCCGCTTCTGTCAGTTTTATTAGAAATGCACTTGTAGGAAAACTTTTTTTTTTAAAGGATACATTTGTTTCCAACAATGAAAAATTTCTGGAATTGTAAACATTCATGAATTTTTAAAATGAGTAATAAAAGAGACTTTATCAGGTATGCAAGAAGGTTATCATTTTAGACTATAGAGGTTTAAATAACATTGCAATTTATTACTGTAAAAACAGAACACACGTTATATACAAAGTTGAAATAAAATGCTGATGTATATGTCAGCGTGAAAAGCATTGTGTCCTGGCTCTTGGCACCGATGCACTAAAGAATTAGAGACTGGCTTCCAAAGTGAAAGCAGAAAATGGTTTTATTAAAGCAACAGTATATTCTCTAGGGCAGAACAAGCAGGTTCCCTGAGGTAGAACCAGTCTCTAGGTTGTTTTAGGATTGGATTTTTTGCGGTCTCTAATGGAGGCTGCTTCCAATCATTTGGGGGACTCCTCCCACAGGTTTGGAGGGGGAGTTTTGATCCTAAAAGATTTGTACCAGACTAGTCATGGCAGCCCCTCCCCATTGGGGATGACTGTAACCCCCATTAAATAATGGGTGTAAGGGTCACCCTGGGGCAGAGGTGTAGAGGTCTCCTCTTCCAGAGTGCATGCTCTGGTCCTGTGGCTCTTGGTATGTTAGCCCTAGGGTCTTGGAAGCCACAAGGTCAGAATGTTGTGCCCCTGGGCTTCAAAAGTGTAACCTCTTTATATCATCATCCTTGCCTCCAGTTCGTGTCTAACTGCCTACTCTATCATTCCTCCCTCAAGGACTTGGGACTCTGAAATCTTTCAGGTCAATGAAGGTTCCTCAGGGCATTCCTTCCACTGCTTACATCTAGCTTTTACCTAACATATATATGAAGGCATAATAAAAAACGGCCCATGATATCACTTTCCAGAGATAAATATTATGCTCATCCAGCTAATTTTTTTTCTATTTTTAGTTATAGTTCTATAATCTTATTTGAAATGTATCATCAGTATTTCCACGTGTCATAAAGTAATAATAGCAAAAAATGTTAGCTATTATATGCATATCAATTGGGCACCTATTCTCTGCCAGTATGGGATAGTATGGATTCATCTTATACTTTGACATAAACATTATATTTGTTTTCATTGTTAGCTGTTAAAACTGAAAACTTAGAGATTTTAATTATATAAACTTTTATATGCTTCTCTGAATATTTCTCTTGTGTAAATTCCTGGGTCTTTATACTGCCATTTAAAATGCTTTTGGCAAATATTACAAAATTGCACTTCAACAATATTATATTAAATTACAGTGCATTTAGAAAATTATGAGTGTTCATTTGGCTCAACCCTACCAATACTGGATGTTATATTAAAAAACAAAACACAAAACAAAACTAGCAATTTGGCAGCCATATTGTTAGTTAAATCTAGCAGCTAATTTACATTGCTTTAAACATTAAATAAATTTGAGTCATTAATACTCTTTTTTAATTACCTTTTGCAATACACATTGAGCTGTTTCTTTCTGAGATTGTTCCCAGTGAAAGATCATATCCTGGTTATATTCCGATTATATAATCTACCCGTTGCTTTGCTTTAATTGATTAGATAAAATTCAGCTGGTAGACCCAACTGGAACCATCAAATTATCTTCCTCAGCAATTTAGAATTGGAAAACCACAGAACTCAGTAAGTTGCCATTAGTATCTTTAGGAACTACTATCAAGTTGGGTTTGAGCAGCCACTGCTGGATATGTTCATGATGAAGTAGATGATGGAGGGTTACATATGTTCACTATTCCAAATGTGCCACATCAGCATTGTTCAGTATGATGGCTGCTATCTACTGCTATGGTGGCTCTTGATTATTTGAAATGTGACTAGTGGGGCTGAGGAATTGAATTTCTAATTTCATTTAATTTTAATTAATTTAAATTTAAATAAATAAAAACTATTGTACTGAACAGTGCGATTGTAGACCCAAAAGGCTGAAGGTTGCATACAGAGAAAAAAGAAATGAAAGATTCTGTTGCATTGGAGAAATGGAGAGAATTAATGATAATCTCTAAGTGCTTTTGAGCTTCATGTTTTTTTGTTCCAGTTCCCGGTGAAGTTAAACTGTATATTTCCTGCTCTGAATTCAGTGATACTAAATGCTAGCATCATAAATAATAATTTAGGTCTTTTTTCAGGTCATTTTTCCACTTGTGTTTTCTGCTTGACTCAAACTGTGAAACATACATTTTCCTAGAAAACTGTTTATCCAACTGGGAATTTAACAATGGTAAGAATTCACTATTTTCTTAAAGAACATTTTCTTCATATGGGATGGCGTGTCTCTATTTTGTTGATAAGAATAGTCTGCACTCCTTAATTATTTTTTCTGTTTACTAGCTAAATCATTTCTGCTTTTTTAGTTTTTTTTTTTCTTCCCTCTTCCTATTTATTGTAATTTGAATAATGTCTTTAATGCCATATAAAGAAATAATTCTTCTAAGCAGCAGGCCAGGTGTTTTTCTATCAGAAAAATTCTACCTGAGCTAAAAAAAAATATTCCAACCTTACTTAAACTCTTTCAGGGAATATAAAAAACTAACCAAACTATAACTGATGTTTACATCATAATACTTATCATTGATATCAAAACTAGAAAAAAGTATGAGAAAAAATTATAGGCCAATGTCATTCCTAAATATGTAAAATCTTAAGCAAAATATTAGTAGATCTCAGTAATGTATAAAGAATATATCATGATATAATTGGGTTAAGCTCAGGTGAACAATTCAAGATTTATTGAAAAATAGTTTTATTTAAAAAAAAAATTTTTAACGTTTATTTATTTTTGAGACAGAGAGAGGCAGAGCATGAACAGGGGAGGGGCAGAGAGAGAGGGAGACACAGAATCTGAAACAGGCTCCAGGCTCTGACCTGTCAGCACAGAGCCCGACGCGGGGCTCGAACTCACAGACTGTAAGATCATGACCTGAGCCGAAGTCGGACGCTTAACCGACCGAGCCACCCAGGCGCCCCGAAAAATAGTTTTAAATGTTGCTAAATAATTACAGATATAAGTAAAAACCACAGAAAGAAGTGCTTTATAGGACAACATTGTCAATAGTCCTAAAACTGATGAGAAGTCACAATGTAATTATAGTTAAAAACCTACAAAAATTCTCATAAAAGTGGGAAAAATTGATTGCTTTATCTACAATTTCTGGGTCAGCAAAGGTCAATTAGAGCAAAGATACTCTTGATAAAGAATAATAAGCTTATAAGACATATTCTATTAACTGTCAAGAATTATTATTAATTATTATTATTTAAACCCATACAATACTAGTATTAGAATAGTGAAATTGGCTCTAGGAACAGATTACAGAGCCCAGATATTGTCCCATACATATAGAAAAACTTTAATTTTGAGATATGGGACATTACAGACCCCAGAGGAAAAGAGACACTGGTCAATATATGATGCAGAGAAAAGTGATTACCCATATAGGGAAAGAAGTCACAGCACTCACACTATGCTCAAACAATTCCATCAACGTGAAAGGTCAAGCTTTAAAAAACTCAAAGAAAATTATATACAAATATTTTTACGGCTTTAGCATAAGAAGGGGTATTATGAACAGGATAAATTTGACTACAATGAAATTAGCTCTCGCTCTTCCTCTCTCTCTCCTGTCTCTCTCTCCCCTTGGTTCATTAATGTACACTGTGGGGATGTCAAAGAGGCAAATCACAAGTTGGGGGAAATGTTTGCACCAAAAATGATCAACAAAGAATTTTGTACATGTGATGACAATACTGAGTGCTTCTACAAATTCATAATCTTAATAACAACAAAACAATAGAAAAATGAACAAAAGATATAGAAAGGAAACATTTCTTTACTCATTCACCAGATATTTACTTAGCATCAACGTATACTAAACAGTGTTCTGGATGTAATATATGTTGTTACAGAAAAAGCACATAGATTCTTTATTCTCACAAAACATATTCTAGTGGTGGCAGACAAAAAATAAATGAAATAAATAAGTGCAATGGAGAAAATAAAGTAGAAAAGGTAAGGTAAGGTAAAGGGGTAAGGAGATTTCCATTCGAAGGAGGTTCTCAGTAAGAAGTGACCTTTGAGAAATGATCTGAAAAAAACAATGAAAGGCACATCATGAAGTTGTTGGGGGAAAAAAAAAAAACACTTTCCAGGCAGAAGGAAACCTGGGAGCAAAGACTCTGAATGTCAAGTGTGTTTGATAAACTCATAGATCAACAAGAAGCTTAGTGTAATTAAACTGGAACAAGAGAAGACTTGATAAAATGAAGAAGGAGAAGTAATTGGGGATCAGGACAAATAAGCTCTTATCAGCCACAGAGAGACTTTGGTTTATATCATATGCACTCAACTCTATTCACATCAGAGAAATGAAAGTTCAGACCAAAACCAATATTATTTTATGTCACTAGAATAAAAAAACTGGTTCACAATTACAAATGTTGGCAGGGATATGAATAAACACCAGTTCTTGCTGGTAGAATTCTAAATTCTAGTGCACTCTTTGAAAGCAATGCATTTATTGATGACCCATTAATTCCATTTCTAAATTTATAGAGGAAGCCTTGTATACATGCTCCAGGAGATATATACTAGAGGATATTCATGATAGTACATTTATTGGATCAAAAATTGGAAACAAACAACCCAAATAGCCTTACATATAGATATACAATGAAGTGTTGTATAGCAAAGAAAATAAATGAACTAAAACTGTGGTAAAGATAAACTTTATATCTATAATGTTGCATAATAATCATGTTGTAGGAGACTATATTCAGAATGTACCATTTTTAAATGCTTATAAAAGGGTAAACATTTATCTTATTTTATGGAAATATAAATATGGGATAAAGGAATACAAAAATATAAGAAATAACGGACACAAATTTCTTAATGACAACCTCTAGGGAGATGGTGGGGTGGAATGGAGAAGGGGAAGGAAAGAGTCAAAATAAGCAGTTGACGATACTGGTCCAGTTCCCAAGTTGAGTACTATAGGGGCCCAGAGCATGCTGCCCCCAAATGCGCCACTTTGACATAAAGATGATTTTGAGGTAAAAGTATTCAAAACCCAGCAGATGCAGGAAAAGTGCTTTCCCTCCCCCTCAACCACCTAACTTTACATTGGAAAGGAGAGCCTGTACCAGGAAGAGAGCTATTAATAGAGACTACTCTTTACCTAAGGAACTTACCTGCATAGTACAGCAACCTTGTTTTTCCAAACATCTTTCACTTTCTTGTTAATGAGCTTTTCCCCCCTTTGTACCCTCAGACTCCCACCCCTCTCCTTAGCTCATATAAGCTTCATGTTGTTTCACTGTCCTTGGAATTTCATGTCTATATGGATTCACCATAGTATGCCTATTAAATTTGAGTTTTTCCTGTTAATCTGTCCCATGTCAATTTGATTCTAGGTCTAGATAGAAAGACCATAGTGCAGAGGAATGTCTCCTTCCCTGACAGTACTTAGTGCATAGGTTTTGTGAAGTTTTTACATATATATGCATACATACATATATATGTATATGTATGTATGTATATATATATGTATATGTATATATGTATGTATATATATATATGTATGTATGCATATATATGTATATATATATGTATGCATATATATGTGTATATATGTATGTATACATATATATGTATACATATGTGTATATATATATATAGAGAGAGAGAGAGTCTATCAAATTTGTTAATTAGATCTTTTAACTATAAGTAATATGACAAGCATAATAAAATTTATGCAAAGGCAAATGATTCAGTGTGATTGTCTCATATTATTTTAGATTCATATTTAACATTTTCCTAAAGCATGATGTATTAGTTTCCTCTGGCTTTTGTAACACATTAGCACAATCTTAGTGGCTTAAGCCAACAGCATTTTATTCTCAATTCTGCAGGCTAGATATCATAAATCAGTCAGGGCCTCACTCTCTCTGGGGGCCTAGGGGAAAATCCATTCTTGGCCCCTTCAGCTTCTTTTTGGTGCAGCATACTGGGGCTCCCCTTGGCATTTGGCTGCGTCACTCCAATCTCTGCTTTGGTCTTCGTATTGCCTTCTCCCCTCTCTGTGTCTCCACCTCTTCTATCTCCAGTCTCTTTCTGCCTATTATAAGGACATTTGTTACTGGATTTAGGGTCTACCCTTTTAATCCAGGATTGTTCATTTCACAAGCCTTATTCCCATCTGCAAAGACCCCTTTTCCAAATAAAATTAACAATCACAGATTCCAGGAATTTGCATATTTTTGTGGGCACCTTCTTCATCTGACCACAAATATTTATGATATTCAATGATTATTACTTGATTATTGAATCAAGTTAACAAATCGAGACTAGGGCTTTTACAATTCATTAAAATGTGTTTCTTAAATGTGCTATATAAATTAGGCAACTTTCATAAATTTCTAAGCATGTGAAGGTCCACACTACCTTGAAATCGTATAGAGCCATTTTGTAAATCATAGAGCATAAAAGTATCTCCAGAGGTCAGTTACTGTCTTTCCTTGCCTGTGGGCACAGCTACATTTAAACTAACACAGGAGGAGAGGTGTCTGTTCTGTTCTTAAAGATTTCCAGCAAAAGGGATTATATATCCTCTTCCAGCAACACATTTTGGCATTTCAAGCATTGAATATTTAAAACCTAACTTTTACATTCCAGGGGCATGGGGAATAGTAAAACCTTTACATCTTGCACATTGACTGAGAAGTTCCAACAGTCATTAGAGGAGACTGCAAATATGAGGCACAGAAGAAAAACTAGAACAATGCACAGATTTTTATATTACCACTGATATTATGAAACTCAAATACAGCTTGACATACCCATACGTTTTGATCTTGCTTTTTCTAGTCTTTTGAGAAAAAAAAATGAATTCACCCTTAAAACAATTTAGCCTGAAGTGATTGAAAATATATGAAGAAAGGCTTTCAAGTTCATGTCACTCCCGCTAATTTTTCTCTCTCCTACCATGTCACACTGAGACAGGGAAGAAAGCATGACATGAGGGTAAGGGGAGGATCACAAGCAAATGCGGAAATGAAAACTAAACATGAAATAATATGGTTGTTCTCTTACAGTCACAGAAAGTTTGACAATTTCACTTGATAAGATATAAAATGGACGTAGATTTGTTCCAAAGCTCTGTTGTTTTATGAAAGAGAGTTGATAAAGATGGAAGGAGCACAGTCAGCTTTGCTCGCAAAATATTTTGATTATCTCCTTTACGTTCTCAGATACATTTTCCTGACAGCATTTCCACTGACACATAGCTCAGACAACATCCCGCATTTTACAGAGGCAAGGATAGCATCTGATTCATTGTCCTCGGAAATCGGGTAATTTGGCAAGTAACTGCATTGCTGTGTCATTCTAGAGATTATGCACGATGTGGTGTGAGCATTCTACCCTCAGATAAAAAAGTGAAAACGTGGGGGTGGAAATGGATCTGGCCCACCACCTAAGTGTGCTGGCAGTGGAAAACAACTCTCGTATATTTCCATACTACTGAGATTCTAATACCTACTGTGTAAATAAGATAATACAATCTGTCTGTCTGTAAAGCAGAGACCTAAGTGTTGATTCTTAAAAGTTTCCCTGAGACCTTCTTTTGGGAAAGAATTGCTTTAATCCCAAGAGGTTTCTTGATTATTGGTACAAATTGTCTAGTATTTCTTGTATACATCTTACTCACAATCACTGTATTTAATGCAATAACTCTCGATTTTTTTTTTTAATGATGGTAGTTTGGCAAAGTGCCTATGCTTTGGTGATGTTGCTTAATCACTGTACTTTAAAGAATGGCTTATAGGTGACATGCATAATATCCCTCAGGAATTGTTTAGCATCTGATACGTTTAGGATTCAGTCAAATGTGAGTCTGAAGTCTGAGATAATAAATTACCACTTGGAAAAATGATGTCAAGCAAAGGGACTGCAGCAACGTAGCAGCTGCTAGAAAAGACTGATCTACAGGAAAAGAATCAGGAATGGATAGAGCATCTTAAAATGTGAGCATTCTGGTAAAGGTCACATTGTATTTTCGTCTCCTTGAATATACTTCAAGATGAAGAATAATATCTCAAGAGGGTTGAATGGCATGTGATTTTTATGAAACAGTTTCTTCCCAGATACATAATTGTTAGATGATTACAACTGTTCCTTTCTTCAACTTCGAGTTTATAGGAGCAACTCACAATTCATTCTTTGTGAAAGAGTTTGTCTTTTCTACTCATCTCTAGGGATTTCATGAGCTTATGTTTGCCAGAACTAGGAAATTTTCTTCAATCAGGTAATGGTGAATAATGTCTTATAGATTAGTATGGATGTGGAGGGATAGGGGAACAGAGAGAGGAGGGTAACACACTGAACAATGGATTAGCTTTGCTCATGAAATTAATCTTCAGAAAATTGTACATTTCTACCTTAATGTTAGACATACATTTCAATGTTTTGGATTGCAAACATAAAAGAAATGCAGTCAATTCTTCAGTTGCAAAGTCTTTGCTTTAAAATTTCTTCTGTAAATAGTTTAGGACAAAAGAGTATTTTTTTTTTAAGAGTATTTTAAATTATGGCTAAATCTCTAGCAAAATAGGAACACTTATTTCAAGTGGGGGAAATTATTACTTAGTCATGTCTCTGAATACAGAATGCAGTCCAGGACAAATCTTTAGCCATGGTTCACTGTTTAACATCTTTCTTTTTAAATTCTTGATCTTGAGAATGCAAAGAATTAGCCAACCTGTTCGTCTTGTACTTTCCTTGTTGTTTCACCAGGCATGTTTTCTTGAGGAGGTGTGTAGATAGAAGTAGAATAATAAACATAATCGAAGAAACTTAGAAATTCACATTGAGGGAACAGTATTTGGGGGAGGGGAAGTTGACTGTGAGTGACTGGGAGGGTTTTCTTGTCTATCAGCCCTTTATTTATTTTCCAACGCCACTGCTGTGCACTGAACAACACAACTTCAGGACATTTTTTAATGTTGTCTTGCAAATAGGGGTATCTGTATTAGCAGAAAAAAAAGGGAGAGAAATAAAAAGAAAATACCAAATGGTGTTTAAGGGGAATAAGCAAAATGCTTGAAGATATAGATCCTAGCTTAGTCACACAACTTAGAAGTCATGTCTCAGAGCCATTTATGTGCAAGAACCATTTTCTTGGAGCGAAGCTCCACAAACATAAGTTACTCTGTATACAAAATGTTAATATGAAGAGTGATAATCAATTACAGGAATATGTGAAGTTTTTATTATAATATAGATTGTGATGTCTCTTTAAAATGAATGGGGCCCTTGTTTTGTGTCACTGTGATAGAGTATCAGAGATAATTATACTATAATGGCATTTAAATGCAGGTAATACTGGATAAAATATTTGCCATTACTGGGAGAATAGAAGTGATTCACATGTTTGGATCATGTAATTAGGAGCCAGGAATTATATATAACAATAGTGAGCTTCACAAATTGAGGAACAACGGATACTACAGGAAGAACATTTTCTACCGAGGGCAATTTCACAAACTGATGAAAATGGCAAATGATAGAAGTATTAGAAGGAAATATATAAGGACCTAAACTAACTATATTATATGCAGCTTTGCTTCCAGGACTCAAACATACAAATTACTGAACATAGATCGATCTCATCTTGGCAACTCAAATGTCTCTGTACAGGGTCCAGAAGTGTTATGTTTTGCACTCGTGGTGATTTACAGGTTGAAATTATTTTCACTTTGGTGTATTATTTCATTAAGGGCTGTCTTAGGAAATAGGAGTCATCCAAAAAAGGAGGATGTGACACGACAGATATGGCAGTCAGCCCGATCCCTTCATTCATAGGCTAGAGGTTAGGATTTGGTTAACTGCCTTTTCCTACAACTTATGGAATAGCAAGCATAAAATTCATATAATGTACATTAATTTAAGGTTTAAGATTTCATTTTAATGCCTCTTTAACTAAGTCACTTTCTGGAGAACTAAGGATTTGGAGATGGATCCAGGACTACAATGTTGAGTTAGTAGGTAGTATCCTAGGGGGTGATGGAATTAGATTTATTCATGGAGAAAATATTTTCAATACATATGCAATGCTTATGAAAAAGCATAGTAAATGAAATGCTAGTCTATCCTACCAGACTTGAGGAAGAAACTATGTGTTTGAGTGGATCTTTTCTTACCTCTTTTGATCACCAGAAATAAGGTGTGGGCATTCTGCTATCTAAAGGGGGGTATTTCTCTGTCAGATGGAGGCTCTCAAATGTGGGGCAATGATTGGGTGCAAGCCAATGGCGTGGGAGGTGGAAGAATTCACCTGAGGCAGAACAAAGGAGATAGAAGTTTGTTGAATACACCGCAGGGTTGCTGTGGGCAGGACAGCAAAGAAGAGGCCTTGCCAGGGGGTGTTGAAGTGGAGTGCACCATAAGGGAACAGAGGGCAGGACAGCTGAGGAGAGGCTGGAGGAGAGGCTGTCTGCAAGGGGGCAGTGGCTGTGCGTTGTTTTTAAAGGGGGAACATGAGGAGGTATGGCAATGTATGGAATTCTCCCTCTTGTGGTAACTGTGCCTAGTTTTAAGCAGCCACTTGGTCAGCTGGGGCCTATGGATATTCTGAGGTGGGTTGCCCGATGGACCTGTCTGTCTTCAGCCATGGGGTGGCTGTGGGCCCCTTCTATATTCTATTACTCAAGCCCATTTAAGCAAAAGCAACCTCTACAGACATGAAGAGTCAGGAGAAAGAGGACCTATGTTTGATTTAGGCCTTATGCCGGATGAATAAAAGGATATTTTCTTTTTTTTTTTTTAATTTTATGTTTATTTATTTATGTTTATTGATTTATTTATTTTGAGAGAGAGAGAGTGAGTGCGGGAGAGGCGGAAAGAGAGGGAGTGAGAGAATCCCAAGCAGGCTCTGCACTGTGAACCCAGAGCCTAACATTGCGGGGGCGGGGGGGGGGGGGGGCTCCATGTCACAAACTGTAAGATCATGACCTGAGCTGAAACCAAGAGTCAGATGCTCAGCTGACAGAGCCACCCAGGTACCCCAAATAAAAGGATATTTTCAAGCTGATATGGGAGTAAATGAATGAACTCAGTGTGTCTAGAGTTTTGCAGTGGAGATGTGTTGAAGATTTACAAATATATTGAGGAACTGTGTGTGGCATCATCTCTCTGTGTTTTTCTTTTTTTAAAAAAAATTTATTTACCTTGAGAGAGGCAGAGACAGTGTGAGTAGAGGGGGGGGGGTGGAGAGAGAGAGAGAGAGAGAGAGAGAGGGAGAGAATCCCAAGCAGGCTCTGTACTGTCAGCTGTGAAGCCTGATATGGGGCTTGACCTCAAAAACCACAAGATCATGACCTGAGCCAAAACCAAAAGTCAGTGGCTTAACTGACTGAACTACCCAAGTGCCCCTCTGCATTTTTCTTTTTAAGCCACAGGGGCCAGTGAATGCCTGGAATAGATCTTTTAATATTCTCACAACTAAAGGAAGCAAACAAAAAAGAAAGAAGTTTGTACATGGCATATGATGAGAATACCTCCAATCTCAAGGTTGAAATAATGCCAAGTCATGAAGCTCCTGACAGTTTTCCTTCTTAAGCACCACATTGTGTAAGTGCTGAGGAAAAGTTTACTTCACAGAGGGAAAAGGAATAGCACTCCAGTTACAGACTCATCATGGCCAGTTGCATGAATTAAATTCAGTTCAAAATGTAAAAGTGAATCCCAAGCAAATTGCCAGTGTTCTGAAATATTTGATCTTATTCAGGGCAATCAATCAATTTGACGGTAAATAGACAAGGTATTGAAGTGAGAAAGTTGCAAATTCTTTTTAAAATGCCTAAGCTATACTTAGGGCACTTGGGTGGCTCAATTGGTTAAACGTCCAACATCGACTCAGGTCATAACCTCATGATTTGTGGGTTCAAGCCCCACTTCAGGCTCTGTGCTGACAGCTCAGAGCCTGGAGCCCGCTTTGGATTCTGTGTCTTCCTCTCTCTCTACCCCTCACCCCCCCCCCACTCTCTCAAAAATAAATAAACATTAAAAAATAAAAATAAAAAATAAAATACATAAGTATAATTTACATTAACATTTCTCCAAAAATGTTTAAGGTTTTGTCTTCTATATTTAACATTTAATGGTTTATCCTGAAGAAAGTGCCTTGATATGTCACCAGAAGAATAAAAAGGAACATATATCATCAACAAAAAAAAATATGTTTTCATCTTTGAGATACTTTGGAATATTCTAGTCATGTCTAAAAAATCTTTTGCCAGTATTTTTTTTTCCTTTAAAAAGCAAGTAAAGTAAGGAAGCAGAATAGTAAGTCAGAGAGTTCTGACTTGGTTATAAAATTAAATAACATGGGATGCTAACGCCAGATCATTCAAATGGAAAAAAAAAATCACATAGAACTTTCTTAGCAAGATCTAGAGTGGCCATGTAAGTTAAAATGAAGAAATCATAGGCCCTGGGAACAAACTGTTGTCACGTGGAAGAAATACATCAACAATATAAGAGCAAAGTAGTTGAAAAACCTGGCAAAAACAGTATTTGACATTATTATCACAAAACCTAATAAGGACCCTGTGTTTAAAGTCATAACCGTTCATTCTCTACTGGCATGTTAGGGGTGATACTGTATTGTATGAATATTGATAAACTTTAGGGATGCAAATATTTATAAATGAAATAAGTTTATGAAAATATCTTTCAGTTAAAATGTCTTCAGAAAGCAATATTGCCCAAACTGCATTGCACTTCAGATCTATTATTAAAAAACAAAACAAAACAAAAAACTATTCTGAGGCTCCACCAGTGGCCTAATGACTCAGTTTCCCTGGGTGAAAGTCTGATTTTAAAAGTCTGTGATTTAAAACCTAAAATCAGCCAACAAATAAACAACAGAACTAAGGGCTACTGTTCTTAAGCTTCATTTCTTCTGTAGTTCTTTCTCTGTTTTGTCTAAACTTTATGTCTGTCTATAGTCAGATTACCATCATTTCTTAAAATATCTTGCTCTTAAAATTGGGTAAATTTGCTTTCACAGTACTAGAAACTTAGTATCATTTCAGACAGTACATGGCTGCTATTCAAGTCAAAAAAAAAGAAAAAAGAAAACAAAGATAATGTGGTGTTAGAGAACTTGTTTCAATGTATCTTTTATTTGTGACAAAGGTTCAAGAGTGCAGTTGCCATAGAAAGTGGTTTAGAAATAGTTTAAGTCCTTCAGGAATGCTTTATTTCTTTTTTTTTATTTTTAAAAAGAAATGTTCATTTACTTATTGTGAGAGACAGAGAGCATGAGCAAGGGAGAGCCAGAGAAAGAGGGAGAGAGAGTATCCCAAGCAGGCTCTGTGCTGTCAGTGCAGAGCTCAACGTGGGGCTTGATCCCATGAACCGGGAGATCATGACCTCAGCCAAGATCCAGAGTCAGATGTTTAGCCAACTGAGCCACCAGGTGTCCCAGGAATGTATTATTTCAATTAATTTATTCATTCATTTAATCTACGAAATACATTGAACTTCTGAATTATGGCAGGTGGTGTGGTATGTGTTGGGCATAGGGTAGTTGATACTCCTTTCTCTTGCAGAGTTTTCAGTATAGGTCAGTGGGTGGGTGTATCTTTTGTGTGGGTGGAGATGTGTTAAGGTTTCTTTACGAAACGTCAGAATACCATTGGAGTTGGGTTTTGTTGTTGTTGTTGTTTGTTTGGTTGGTTTTTTGTTTTCCTAAACTGGAGACTTATTGAAGGAGCACTATGTAGCCAGCAATATCTGTAACATAAATTATTTATAAGGTCTGTGATTTGGCTGACAGCAAAAGCAGATCACATTAATGTTTGCTGCTCTGTGTCAGCAAAATTCTGACTCCAGAGTAAGCAGATAATTCTCGACTTCAGGCCAGTGTTACCTATTTAGCAGGTGTTTTCTAGCAGTTATGATGTTATAGAGCTTCCAATATATGCATGTATGCACTTGAACATACACATTCTATAGCGTGTGTGTGGTATATATAAAACCTCTTCTGCATATAGTTTGCCCGTGTTTTGTTTTTTTTTTTTTTTCCATACGTGGATGTTTGTTTGTTTTACTTTTCTTAGGATCAATTCAGTGACCTGCATCTGATAAATTGCTTTGAAAATTTGCTCTAATAAAAGACTGAAACATCAAGACCACAAGATGTGGTATGTCTACAATGGAATATTTCTCAGACTTAAAAAGGAAGGAAATCCTGCCATTCGCAACAACATGGATGGACACAGAGAATTTAATACTAAGTGAAGTAAGTCAGCCAAAGACAAACACTATATAATTTCACTTACATGTGGAATTGAAGAAACAAAACAAATGAACAAAAGAAAAAAAAAAGAGATGAAACAAACCAGACTCAAATATAGAGAACAAACTGATGGTCACCAGAGGAGAGGTGGGTGAGAGGAGGAGTGAACTAGATGAAGGAAAATAAGAGTACGATTATCTTGAGGAGCACCGAGAAATTTATAGATTTGTTGAATCATTGGGGCGCCTGGGTGGCTCGGTCGGTTAAGCGTCCGACTTCGGCTCAGGTCATGATCTCACGGTCTGTGAGTTTGAGCCCCGCGACGGGCTCTGTGCTGACAGCTCAGAGCCTGGAGCCTGTTTCAGATTCTGTGTCTCCCTCTCTCTCTGCCCCTCCCCTGTTCATGCTCTGTCTCTCTCTGTCTCAAAAATAAATAAACATTAAAAAAAAAATAAAAAAAAAGATTTGTTGAATCATTATATCATACACCTGAAACTAATATAAGACTGTATGTTATATAAGAATTGAATAATTATTGAATAATTTAAAGAGCTATTTAAGAGACCATAACATTAGGGGTGCCTGGGTGGCTCAGTCGGTTGGGCATCTGACTTTGGCTCAGATCATGATCTCACAGTTTGTGAGTTTGAGCCCCACATTGGGCTCTGTACTGACAGCTCACAGCCTGATTCCTGCTTCAGATTCTGTGTCTCCCGTTCTCTATACCCCTCCCCCACTCACATTTCCTCTCTCTCTCTCTCTCAAAAATAAATTTAAAAAAACATTAAAAAAATAAGAGACTATGACATTAGATTGAAATGTTTATAGTGGTGATGCTAGGCCACTGGAGAAATATAATCTAGTAGGAGGCATGATCAGATTTGGCCTGAGAATCAATTTTGGGCAGTTTAGTTGGTTAAGCCTCTATCTCTTGGTTTTGGTGCATCAGGATCTGTGCTGACAGCATACAGCCTGCTTAGGATTCTCTCTCTGCCTCCCTCCTGCTCCCATGCACATGCTTTCTCTCTCAAAGTAATAAATATAGCCTAAAAAAAATGGAGTAGAGAAATAGGAAAGTAAAGTCAGTGAGATCATTTAGTCCCCATTTGATTGTCCAGGTAAGAAATAATGAAAATCTGTGGAGTTGGACAGGTTGTTCAAGATATATTGTTGAGACAGAATTAACAGTTTTTAGGACATAAAAGTATGGGATAGGTAAAGTTTTACAGAAAGGGATTGTTAATGTCAAGAAGCATTTCAACTGCTTTACTTTTCAGGAAATAGGCAGGTGGAGAAGGCACTCATTGGGTAGAAGTGAAAGAGTTGTTCTTGGGGAGAAATTATCAAATTAAATTTTGAGTCTGCAAAGCTTGTGACTTCTATATGGCAACATTTGGATATGTCCAGTAAGCAGTTAATTCAATGAATCTCTGTGTCAAAAGAGAAGTCCGAGTAGGACGTGCAAATTTGGGAAAAACCAGCTCACAATAGAAATGAAAGTCATAGGTGCAGCTGAAGGCAATAGAGAAACTTATATATGCTAAAAATAAACAAAGCCAAGGAGGACATGAACAAAGAGGAACTTGTGCGAAGTAGTTGTCAGGGATGGATGCTGGAAACAAGGAAACCAGAGGAGAAAGAAACTTGAGGTCCTATCAAAAACTGTTTTTACATTACTCATTCATACACCTCTACGCAAGGATCCTTAAACTGAATGTGTACTTTGAAGTAACAACCAGACCAGAGGGGATAATGGATAATTTTGGCAGTTAATTAGTTATGATAATTTGATTTCCACTGGAGATATTAGAAAGACATAGGCAATCTCTTAAGAATAAGACCAGAAAGAACCCCAAAAGTAGAATAAGCTGTTTTTCCTCATTTCTCATTCTTGCTTTTCTTGCTCCATGTGCATTTCCTTCACTTTCTGACTCTTACTTGTTTGATTTCCCATTTCCCTTGTGATAAATCACAACTGGAAGCTCTAGAGTTAATAGTTCCCTTTGTTCGAGGGCATCAAACCCACCGAGGATATTTTGTCCAAATAGAACAATGGATGGTTTTTCTCTAATTCAACCGACAGCGGGTGCCTGCTACAGCCTCAGCAGCAATGCAAAAGGGAGGTCATTGTTGTGTATGAACACAGATACTCATTCTAAATTTCTTTTTTTAAGGTTTATTCATTTCTCAGGGACAGAGCATGAGCGGGGGGTGTGGGGGGCAGAGCGAGAGAGACACAGAATCTAAAGCAGGCTGCAGGCTCTGAGCTTTCTGCACGGACCTGATGCGGGGCTGGAACTCACGGAGTGCGAGATCATGACCTGAGCGGAAGACAGCCGCTTAACGGACTGAGCCACCCAGGTGCCCCCCCAGATACTGACTCTAAACAAGCCTCTCGATAGCACTGAATTGCAAAGGAATATTCCTGGAGAGCTGGAGTGCTCCGGCAGACAAAACTATAGATGACCATAAATCTTAAAGTAGTGGAATAGGCAAGGCAATATTTTAAGACACAACTACCTTTAATCACCAAAACTATTCTGTTTTTTTATTTCAGAGAGCAAGGATTTAAAGAGTATGCAGAGTAAAGACTACTTAGTCATCCAGATATAGCTGATGTTTGAGTTGTAGGTAGGAAACAGGAAGAATGTAGACAGCAAGGGATTTTGGAATTTACTCACATTTAACTCGGTAGCATTTAGATAGCAAAGGGTTCCTATATATAAATATTGACACTAATATGGAACCCAGCACAAATCCATGTCCTTTGAAAAAATAATCTGTCATGGGATATTTTCACAAACTTATTGCTCTCAGGATCCAATCACAGCCTAAAAATTATTGCTTAGCACATAACAGAAGTACTTTAGATGTGCTTTCCATTTCATTGCATAGCATTTTTAAAAGGATATATACACAGTGGTGGAGATTTAATAAAATTAATTTTTACTGTTTTGAAGAGCTCTTTCTGTGTTTTGGTACCATCTACTGATGTTAACTATATTAAATATTAAAATAGAAACGTTAAATATATTTCTTAATTCTTTTAAGGTGACACAATAAACTTATGATATGGTAACATAAATAATATTTTTATAATGTAGATATTTTGGAAAATAGAAACAAATAGTAAAAACACTGGAATTTTATTTTCCAAATTTCTTTAATGTTTGGCTTTTAGAAGACATCTGGGTTATAATGTCTGTTTCTACCTTCAATATATCACTATATGTGTTGGTTGAAGTATATGAAGAAATATGTGGTTGAAGAAGACTTAAATTGTTCAAAAAAGATTAAAGGGGTACTTGAATGCCATTGAAAAAGTGAGAAATATCTCAATAGCCTTTTCAGATAAGTGTGAATATTTCTATTTGATGTCATAGCTGCAATTTATAGTAAGTCTCCTCTCCTCTCAAGGGAGTATTATATTAAATCCTTCGGTTTTCTTGCACTCGTGCTATGTTGTTTAGCCTTGGTTAATTTTGTTCCATCATCACTGAGTGTTTGGAAAGCAAAGTTCACTGTTCTGCATATCTTCTAAATGTTGTCACATTTTACTAGAGAGTGTGGAAAATTGGTTTTGTTGATATCACTACCAATTTTACCAGAAAATTCTTTAAGTGTTGGCAAGTTTCGGAGTGGCAGATACGTTTTTCAAAACTCTAACTTTCACGTGAGAGATCAAACGCTATCCTGAGCAATCCATTTTTTCAGTTGCTTTCCTTAAAAGGACTGGGTCACTTTGTTCTTTTGTGAGAAAAGTCAGCCTAATACCCAAGCCTGAATAACCACTGATTGTCAGTTTTTCAGGTCAGTTTTTCAGGTAAGAACGATTTGCTTTTACAAAAGAAGTGGCTAGTTCAGCCAGCAACTCAATGGCACCTGTGCTTTTCCTCAAGCCAACTCTTATATTTCAGAACATGGCAGAACCATTTTTGTGTGCTTTCCATTTAATTACAAAGAATTTTAGAAAGTACATAGGCAGGGATAGGGATTTAGTATAGTTAATGTTTAACTGCTTCATCAGGACATTCCTAAGTAAAAGTTTTTTTGTTTTTTTTTTCTCTTCGTGTGAGTGTGTGAGAGTAAAAAATAAAACGACTACCATAGTTTAGTAACACAGTTTCAAGTCATGCTCTTTCACTCACCAATTCCCTTTCCACCATCAGTACACCCAGTGAAAAAAAAGCAATAACGACTCAGTATTGTGATGAAAATAGTTTTGACCTTATGAAACCTTGAATACATCTCAGAGACACACAGGAATCCATTGACTGCACTATGAAAACCACTGAAATATAATCTAGACAAGATGAGAATATTAAACGCAGACAGAAGGAACCAAAGAAACATGTCAATGTCTTTTGCTCTTTATATACAGAATAAAATAAAGAGATTATATCTAGGTGAAAACTTACCTGAAGGCACAGTAATAGAAAACATGACTTCACTAGGTGCCTTTTGAGACTAAGATTGTTGTTTAAATGTAAAGATAAAAGCTAATAGCTTTCTGAAAATGAAAGTAAAACAGTTCAATAATGATACACTCTGTGCTCTTTATTCTATCATCTTGCTTTTATGACATTTAGTAATGCCAAATGTTTCCATGCTTCTCTGACTTCTCTGTTCTTTTGGATATACCATGAGCATTCTTTACCTAGAACTGGTATTAGGTACCATTCATTACTGTCAAAGTTACATGGAAAACCTATTCGTGCATCTTAGCCACGGCTCCCTTATCATCTCTTCGATATTATCTTCTCTGGAGTCCTTTTAAAACATGTCAGTCGTTGATCCTCCTCAACTCTATTCCTTATATCGACCAAAATACTCAGAACCATTAAAATGTGTTCAGAGAGCTCGCAGTGACCACTAACGTTAAATAGAGTCTGGATATAAAAAGCAACTTGGCTGTGTGGATGTGCGTATCTGGTACATACACATCTGCCCTTGTGTATGGAGACCGGTACTCAAGGTTTTCTGCCCACGTTATATCTGTTTTGCTGTTATTTGTATCTGTAGTATTTAGTTTAGATATAGAGGTAAGAAAGAGGATGTTTAGTGATTTTTTTACACATCTAATTTTTTCTGGTTAACATATATAATTATTTGGCATTTTAAATAGCTGCTTATATTAGTCATGGTTTTCCAGAGAAACATAATACCCAGTAGCAGATTGTCTACATACGTATAAACATGATTTAGAGAGGTAAAGAGAGAGATTAAAAAAAATGGTTACATGACTGTGGGAGGTGGCAAGTCCGAAATTTATAGGGCACATCAGTAGATTGGAAACTCAGCCAGTATTTGATACTGTAGTATTAAGGCAGAATTTCTTCTCTGGAAAAATTCAGCGCTTTGCTCCTAAGGCCTTCACCTGATTGGATGAGGCCCACCTGAATTATCAGGGGTAATCTTTACTTAAAGTTGACTGATTGCAGTTGTTAACTACATCCATAAAATATTTTCACAGCCACACTTAGATTAGTGTCTAATTAAATAACCCATACTTTAGCCTTTTCAAATTGGCACATAGAACATCACACCATCAATGGGATCCATGCTAGATAGGAGCTTCTCTTCAGTTATATTTCTTGATTGTTGATATAAAATCCAAGTTCACGTTTTAATCAAGAACTAAAACTGAACTTTGTGATAATTGCACCCCAAGGGGAATGCAATCGGGAAAACTTTGGTTCATGGATTGTTTTGATTATTTTGAGAAAGAGTGTTTGAGCTGTCGAAATTCTATCTCACATTAGGCTATGGAGACTATTCTAAAGATCAAATAATACATTTCAGTCCTCACAGTACCTTGTACTGGTCAGAGACAGTTATAATGAACCCCCCTCTGGGTATTGGCATAATTTCATCAAACAACTGCTTTATTTTAGTAAATAGAGTGAGGGCAGCCCAGCTGGAGACATTCCTGGATAGGAAGGGTGAGGAGCCAAGCAAAACAGAACCACAAAGAGCTTTATGTTGTGTTACTAATAATCATTTATTCTCTATCCTTTTTTCACTCTTGCAGGAGTTCTCTGTCTAGTTTCCTTTTATTCTTAATCCCTAAAAGCGTCCCATTTCCGCTGACACATTTTTCTTCCTCTGGGAAACAAAATACCTCTTAAAAACCTGCCTGGAAATCTCACGCTTGTTTTCCTGCCTAGCCTTGGCTTTGCATTTTACATTCAGTCCTCTCCACTGACACTCAGACCTACTAAAGATCACTACTATATTTGGAGCCACAAAGAGTTCAGGTTTTTTTTTTTTTTTAATTAGAAAGTGAGTGATTTATGATTTGCAATATTAAAACTTTTTTTTTTTTGGTTACCAAGTAACACAGAAAAACATTAATGACCCAACACAAATTTCACATTAATTTGGACAAACCACTCAGAAGTCACAAATCAGCACTTTAAGCACAATATATTATAGAGAAGTGTCTGTATAGCACTCTTAACAACATAAATGAAATTATTTATTCTAATTGTATAAATTATTAAATCATGTATACTAAATTGATTGAACATATAAAGACATTGAATTTTAATATAATAATATTGCAAAATTATGCCCTAAAAGTAGCAATTGTGTGTCAAGGCCATGAGGTACCATAATTTAAACCAATTGCAGGACAACCAGATAGTTTTTATAAAATAAAAAGTGGAGCATGTTAGTTTCTCAAAATTTGCAATCACTTGGGATTTTGTATTTTTAGGATGAAAATAATGTCATGATATCATATCTTCTAAATGTACTAAGAAACAAGGTTTTCACAACCCATGCAGATAACTGTAAGGATTCTTTTACTTGGTAGAACAATGGTCTTAACTGAGGAGAAATTAAATTGGCAGCATAGATATATTTAGATTTTCATCACTAGAATGAGCAAAAATCAGCCATGGTACTTGATATGAATGCCGACACCACACTTCCACACAAGACATACTGAATCAGAATCTCTATTCAAACAGCAGGTTCATACTTTTTCCCTTGATGACACGTTGAGAAACAAAGTGCCTAGATTTGACATCAGTAATTATTTGCTGAGGTTTGTTAATATCACTTAATCTATGCCATTAAATGGTAGTTATTGCTAGTTTGCTTTGAATTAAATGTCATAAGTTTATCACATTATCTAAAATATTTGATATTTTCTTACATTGAATTCCATATTAAAGCTACATGAATATTTATCAAACCAATTTACATATACAAATTATTTTGTAATTTAAATAAATATAAGCCAATAATGATTATTAAAATAAATTAATAGAAGTTATATATGATCATTAAAGCAGTATTAGGGAAAATAAAACTAAGTGGACAGGTTGTGCATATTTTACTCTTATTTTCACTGCTTCTTGTCTAAATTGCATGTATTTTCCATTGTTTATAAACTTATTATATTGTATGCAAATTAGAAAGGATATCTACTTTTTTGGAATCCACGAGTTTATATTAAAGAATTGCAAAACCTTCTTTATAAGTTTTTTCCATTTACAATATTGAAGGGTCATTAATTACATACTTGGAATTATCAAATTAAGGAACAGATTTAGTTGTTTTAAGATTCAAAAATTACCTTTTGTCTACATTTACTAAGAATTTTTAAGTTACTGTTTTTCAAGAAATATGCTAAGTACATAACATAAAGCCTCTTCATTGTATTACTATATTTATGAGATACAAACAACAAATGCTCTGTGCACTTAAAGAAATATCAGTATGTAAAATAGTAAGGAATTTTTAGAGAGAGCTTCTAAATTCAGTTCATTTTACTGTCTTAGAAGCAGATACTGAGACAAGGATTTGTATGCATGTGATTCATTAAAGAAGTACTCTCAGGAGCAAATCTATAAATGAGCAAGAGGAGGCAGGAAAAGGAAGGGGGAAAATCCAAGCAAGAACAAGATACAGGGCAAAGTCCTAACCACAGACTAATCCCTCAGGAGAGCTCTAGAGTGAAAATTATGTTTCCACAGTTGTCCTAACTCATGACGTGGAAGCCTGGCTTTCACTTTTCTGTACCAGTCATTAGCTAAGGGCCTGGCATCTTTCTTTTAGCAAAATGTATTCGAGGTTCATTCATGTTGTTGCATGAATAAGTAGCCATTCCTTTTATTTGCTGAGTAGTATTCCAAGGTATGGATGTACCACAGTTCATTTTTCCATTACCTTGTTTACATAAAGCAGTTATGACAATTTGCATACAGGCTTTTGTGTGAACATAAAATTTCGGCTCATTTGAGTAAATACAAGGAATTTGATGGCTGGGTCATACAATAACTGTATATTTCACTTTATAATATACTGCCTTACTGTTTCCAAAATGGTTTAACCATTTTGCATTTCTGCCATTGATGAATAGGAATTTTTATTGCCTTCCATCCTCATTAGTACGAACATATTGTCATTTTTAAAAAAAAATTTAATGATTTTAATAGGTATGTGGTATTCTGTCTTAGTGGAATTAATTAGGATTTACCTAATGACATTTACCTAATATTTGATATCTTTTCATATGTTTAATTACCATCTCTTCGTATTTTTTGGGAAAAGATCTGTTAGATTTTAGTATTTTACTTTTAAAATACATTGTGTTCTTGCTATTGAGTATTATGTGTTATTTTTATATTTATTCTGGAAAAAAACCTCTCTTATAGAATATATGAGTTGTAAGCATTTCCTTCCAGTCTCTGCATTGTCTTTTCATTTTCTTAGTATATTTTAAAGACCAAAACTCTTACATTTTTATAATAAAATATTCTATCATTTAAAACTTTTTAATGTTTATTTTTGAGAGAGAGAAAGACAGAGCATGAGTGGCAGAGGGGCAAAGAGAAAGTGAGACAGAGAATCTGAAGCAGGCTCCAGGCTCTGAGCTGTCAGCACAGAGCCTGACGCAGGGCTCAAACTCACCAACCTCGAGATCGTGACCTGAGTCGAAGTCAAATGCTTAACCAACTGAGCCACCAGGGTGCCCCTATCATTTTTTATGTTTTATGGATTACACATTTGATGTTACATCTAAAAACTCATTGCCACATCCAAGTTCATAGAGATTTTTCTTCCATGTTTTATTCTAAAAGTTAGGAGTTTCATATTTTATATTTAGGTTTATGATCCTTTATGAGTTAATTTTTATATAAAGTATATGTCGAAGTTCTGTCTCTTCAAGTGATTGTCCAATTTTTCTAGCAACATTTATGGCATAGATAATTTTTTGTACATTTAATTGCCTTTACACCTTTGCAAAAATCAGCTGGCTATATTTGTGTCAGTCAATTGTGGAATTTAAAGTAAAACAAAGAGTATTAAAATTATTTATAATTAGGAATAAATATAATACCTAGTATTTCCAGCTCTTCTTTTCTCTCCCACTTCAGCAAATTCATGTTGCTCATTTAATACATTTATTTTATTCATTCAAGTCACTGAATTTTGTGAGACACCATTTCTATGAATAATTAATAAGTGCTATACACACACATATGAATTCTATGATCAAGGAAAATCTTCAAACATCATGTTAAGCAAGGAGAAATTAGTTCTAATTAAAGGGAAATCTCATTAAACATTCAACTTGCAAGATTTCAACCACTGAACGTAGATAAACAAGAAAATAAAACAATAACCATATAAACAAATATAAGAAAAAAATACATAAATATCGTACATGATTCCACCTACTGATCCTCTCCATTGTCCAGAATAAAATTGAATTAGAAGATGGGAATTTGCTTTTGGCTGAACTGGTCTAAATTGCCACTCATGTTTCAATATGTTGGCCATGTTACATATGAAACTACATATAGTTTCATATATGTATGAAACTACATATAGTTAAACATATAGTTTCATACGCATATGAAGCTTTGCATATGAAACTAATGTTTAAAGATACACATCTTCAACACAATTTGGTGTCTAAATTCAAGCCAAACATTTCGTGTGAGCCTCTACCAAGAAAACAATGAAATAGCATTAGACTATATATTTTCTTCCAACATGACCTATAAATTTAGCCATATATATTATTATATCCTGTAAAAGATTTAGGAAACTTTTAAGGGTCATTTTGAGTATTCTTAATTTTTCTTTTTAAGAGCTAACTTCTAAAGAAGATGCTAATTCACATATCAGAAAATACATTTCAAGAGAGGGAGTAAAAGCAATATTTACTAATTGATTTGATGTTAAATAATCAAATATTTAATTTGATTGAGCATATAGTGCTCAAAATATATTTTCTTAAAAATTTTCTTAAAATCAGTTCTATGTAGAACACAGGGATAGAGATGCCTTGTTAAATCATAATCTTCTTTCAGATAGAGTGTAGTCTTTTCCATTATTTTAACTCTAGTCCTGGTATAATCCCTTTAGCATGTATCATTATGTATTTCTTTACATAATGAATAAATAAATGCATTGCTTGCCAGATAATTTTCAGCTCCAACTATAACAATAAACAAATGATAGGTCAATATGGAAAAATATTTGGAAATTCTTTATTTCAGATTAAGGTTATTATTCTTTCTTATATTATCTATGTTTTAAATTTAGCTTATGTTTTAATTTATGCCTATCATTTGAATTTATTTAGTTATAGGCAAATAAGTTTTGCTCTTTGATTAAAGAAAATTTATTTCTGTCTTTGTCTTCGGCTTTAATATCGACATTTAATACTCCTTAATTTTGTTCATTGTGTAGTACAACATTTTTTTTTGTACATGAACACAGTCTATTTTTCACTTATTCTTTCCAACAGACATATTTATATTTCCCTTCAGAATAGTGTTTTAATTAAATCTGATTTCAAGTTACAAATAATTGGAAAGAATTTCTAAATGGTAGTGGTTGCCAACACCAGAACTTCTGCACGAAAATATGTTCATCTCTCCAGGTATAAAATAAAATTAAGGCACTCTTGGGTGGCCCAGTTGGTTGAGCATCTGACTTGATTTTGGCTCAGGTCATGATCCCAGGGTCGTGGAATCAAGCCCCACACCAGGCTCTGTGCTGAGCGTGGAGCCTGCTTAGGATTCTTTCTCTCTATCCCTCTGCCCCTCTCCCCACTCTGGTTCTCTCTCTTTTTAAAATAAAAATAAAAATAAAAATAATAAAATTAAATTTTTAAAAAGAGTGATTTTATCTGTACCTCATGATATATTTTCTGGCCCCTTTACAGTATTATATTACATTCACATACCATGTATTACTGAGGGGCAGTAATATTTTGAACATGAGCCTAGCCTTCTAAAATACTGTGTCTACATCTCTATATCTCTTCTAAATTTTCAGTGGGCATTGAGAAAATAGCTATGATATTTAACATATTCTGGACATGAAGACTTGTTCTCTAGGAAGTGAATATATATAGGTAACAGTGACTGAAATTTATCCCTCAAAGTTGACAAATGAGAATCAACATTCCCTAGTTTACTACTCGTATCTATCAGTGATCTATCAATTGCTTCCCCTAAGCAATTTTTTTTTAATGAAGCAGAATCTCTCCTATGCAAATTATAGAGTCAGGAGGAAGACTTTAGTTCACAGTGTCCATATGATAATATTTTATTGACAAATATTTCTGGTGGTTTTTTCTTTTTTTTTCTTTTCTTTTTTTTTTTTTTGCAGAGAGAGTGCGAGTGGGGGAGAAGGGCAGGGGCAGAGAGAGAGAGAGAGAGAGAGAGAGAGAATCTTAAGCAGATTCCACACTGAGCGTGGAACCCAATTCAGGGTTCCATCCCACGAACCTGGTATCATCACCTGAGCCCAAATCCAGAGTCTGGTGTTCAATCAACAGAATCGCCCAGTTATATATATATATATATATATATATATATATATATATATATATATATATATGTATACACACACACATACTTTAATATATTAATTATATGTGTATTTTAATTTTCTCTGACATTTTTTTTTAAAATCTGAGATCTAATATCTTCCATCTACACTGGTTCTACTAGTTAGGGTTCTCTCTGTTCTCTGTCTAATGTCCAAACCCATGTAGGTATAAGCCCTGTCTTCCAGGTGACAATTTTCCCTTATTTGTAACTGATATAAAGCCTCAGATCTGTTCTCAGAGTGTGGGTCTTTTACTTGAGGACAGGATAAGTTACTGTTATTCAATTATTCCCCCACATTTTTCAATGTTACTTGCTCTTGCTGTGATGTTTGTATTGGGCAACAGATAGTAGGGTAATATAATACAATGGTTAAAACTTTTAAAACTTTTAGTCAGGAACAGAACGGATTGGATAAAACCAGGATCTATCAGTTAAACATTGAATAATTTAAGGAGTTACTCTTTTTTTTAGCCGTAGTTTCTTCATCTGTACACCACTACCTTTAGAGTGGTAACCAAAATGATATGTTCCAATGGAGTTGTGAAGATTATTTTTTTAGCACATATAAAGTTCTTTGGATGGCAACTGGCACATAGTTAATTACTACTACTACTAATTCATTTGAGTAGATTCCTAGATGCTGCCTAACTAATGCCACCCTTGTGTTTGAAAAGAGCACTTCTTTCAACATATACATGCACCATAAGTGCATGATATAATCTTTCCGCAGAGGTCCTTCTAGGACCTTCAAAATATGGAGCAGTCCCAAATAAATATGACAAACATATATATTTTGGAAACAAACATATTGTTAATTTTTAAGGAAATAAGACTAAGGAATTTTAAGGAACTTTTTAAGGAAATAAGACTAAGCTGAATGTAAGTTATATGAAGGCATTACTCAATACAGAAGAGTGTAGGAGTAGATGACTGTAGAGAGCCATGTTTACACAAACCCTTTCAGCTCATCATGTCCAATTGCATTGCTTTATGTATAATGAACCTCAACCTGAACCTTGCTTAATATTGTAATTCAGATAAAACACATGTCTCATCAGAAGTCTGTTGGCTTAAGAAGCTAAGAAGAAACAAGTTTCCGTGTCAGGTAGATAAATGTGACCTAGTCATAAAGCATTTATTTTATTTTTTATTTTTAAAATATTTACTCATTTATTTTTGTATTTTTGAGAGAGGGAGAGAAAGAGAGAGGCAAGAGAGAGAGCATATGAATGGGGAGGGGCAGAGAGAAAGGGAGACAGAGAATCCCAAGCAGGCTCCACACCATCAGCACAGAGCCTGACATGGGGCTCAAACCCTCAACCATGAGATCATGACCTACTCTGAGACCAAAAGCCAGATGCTTAAGTGACTGAGCCACCCAGGTGCCCCGGTCATAAAGCATTTATTTTTGTAATGGACAGATGCTGCTGAGCTAGGTGGGCTTCACTCAGACTTGTTTCTTGGCCCAGTACTCCATGCACTCTTATCTTAAGAGAATGATGAGAAAGGAAGACAAGGAGTCATAAAATTTTTGCATGAGATTGAAATGGTGGTTTCACTGACACTTCTGTAGTTATTAGAGAACAAAATACACAGCCTTATAACCACTTTGAAAGAGCATCTGAAGAACAAGTGGAGAGAGTAACTGATCACTTTGCCCCAGAACATCCTATCAAAGGGCTCCTAGGATCAGATCAGAGTAGGATTAGCAGTGGTTTCTAGTAGGAGATGGTGATAACCCTCTAGGAAGCAAGAATAACTGGATAAGGATAGTTCTTGGTAGAAAATCATGAGAGGTGACAGGTAAAGGCAGAAAGCAGAAGCACCTTGCAGAAGTATGGTGGCGGTGACCTCAAGACAGTGTATTAGTGTTTGATAAGAGTGTATAAATGGTAGAACAATAGGGGACCCAGAAGTGGGGGAAAATAAAGTAATACATCATCAGACTTTTTTATGAAGTCATGTGAGAATTCCTTAGCAGCATCTTCAAAATGAGAACTTTGCAGGAGTTTGAGGTCCAGCAATCACAAAATAGAGATAAAATTCAAAAAAAGATAGGAGTTGTATACATATGACATATTAGAGTTTCAGAAAATCTATTGCTTAAAAAAAGGTAGGAACACAGACCTGGTGTCTTAGTCATCAGGGCCCTTTCCAATGGTTTCATATGTTTAAGATAATCTCCTGAGTTCTAGCAATGATGTTAAAATTCATAGGAAAATGTCTTTCCCAGGTTGCCCATCGATTTGTTAAAATGTTTCAATTTACAAAATAAACTTAATGAGTGTCAACAGAGGCATATCACAATTACAATAGGAAGCTTGCCGTCTTCCTCCTCAAACCCTATCTAATTTGTGAAAATGAAAAAGAAGAGAAGTACAAATATTCCAAGTCAAAGCTAAAGAGATTATTATATCATGATGCTGGGATGTGTTAAGGAACAACCTGGCAGGGTGAAGAGTTGGTTGAGTTAGTTTTCAGTCATGTAAGAGACATTAAAGATTTTTGTATCTATTTGCCAAGGCCTTGGGATTTCTTCAAGAAGTTTATTTTTTGAAGTCAGTTCTTTGGACTCCTCTTAAATCAATTTTTCTTTAAGCAGATTGGCTCCAAACTTGAGAGGCCAAACAAGAGGTGGAGGGGAGCCAATAAGAAAAGGATGCCAGAGACCTAGGCTCCTAGTTTATGAAAAAGGAACTGTTGCAGTTCACACACGTACTATCTCAGGTGATCAGAAATGTTTAACTGAGGAGCTCTAATGCAGTTTTTGGTCTTGTCTGATTTGCATTATATTTGCAAATTTGCAAGTGTCTTTCTTGAGTGTTTAGAATGGGAAATCTGTGGCAATAATGGATTCAGAGTTTTTTTTTTTTTAATTTTTTTAACGTTTATTTATTTTTGGGACAGAGAGAGACAGAGCATGAATGGGGGAGGGGCAGAGAGAGAGGGAGACACAGAATCGGAAGCAGGCTCCAGGCTCTGAGCCATCAGCCCAGAGCCTGACGCGGGGCTCGAACTCACGGACCGCGAGATCGTGACCTGAGCTGAAGTCGGACGCTTAACCGACGGAGCCACCCAGGCGCCCCTGGATTCAGAGTTTTTGATCTTAGTTATACTTGTCATGGCTAATAAATAACTAATAGGTGAGAGTATGCCAAGCACTTGTACATCCGAAGATTGACTCTGACTTGCCCTCATACCAACCAACATGGAGCATCATTGATAAGTTTTTTTCTGGTTCAGTTGTTCACTATATATCTGAACATTTTTAAGACTAGCTAAGAAGACATCCTGCAATACAATGAAATGAGAATATAAAGCATTAATTTAGTCAACCATTCTATGCAGCAAAATACAAATAACCTATTCCGGTCTATCAATTGTCACCTGTTAATAGTGACTATTTATCGTTTTAACTCTTTCTGTCTCATTCTGAATGTTCTCTACCTCTTGGTATTTTGTCATAAAACTATTTTCTTTATGCTAAATTGAAATACATGATTTATAACTGGCTCCTTTGAGGAGAAAGAATGACATGTATTTAATCTTATAGAATTATTTCCAAACTGTGTATATTCACAAGGGTGCATTAGGCTTTCTGTTTAACTGTTTTCAAGTTACAGTGACTGAAAATTTCTGAGATTTCATTGCTTTGCCATTTCATGCCCATCGTTGTAGGTTAGTCTCTCATCGTGGAGGAGGTAACAAGAGGATGGTAACAACTGACAAGTTGCTTTATGTTTATCTTCCAATAGATAATAACTACTGATCATATTGACTGAAATTTACTCCTCACAATTTGTAAATTTTCTCCACTTGATCATACGATGCCAGGTGTTCTCTTGCATTGTTTTGTGAGAAAATATATACCTTCGTGGGGCGCCTGCGTGGCTCAGTCCGTTAAGGGTCTGACTTGGGTGCAGGTTATGATCTCACAGCTGGTGAGTTCAAGCCCTGCAACAGGCTCTCTGCTGACAGCTCAGAGCCTGGAGCCTGCTTCAGATTCTGTGTCTCCCTCTCTCTCTGCCCTTCCACCACTCGTGCTCGGTCTCTCTCTCTCTCAAGGATAAATAAACATTTAAAAAAAGAAAAAAAAAAGAAAATATATACCTTAATATCCATGAAGTAGATTTTAGACACAAGAAAAGAAACAAAAAGAAAGAAAGAAGTGTTGGATTAGAACAGGGTTTTAATGTGATCTGTTTCTGAAGTAGTTTGCCAAAGGGTGTGATTTTATGAAAAAAACAAACAAACCCACAAACACAAGAGTTTGATGTATAGAACACAATCTACTTTAAAATTCAAGTAAATATGGAGGTATACAAAGAAATTTCATGAAAGGATAATGACTATATGCATCTCTTCCTGATTTCAATAAATTGCAAGTATCCACAAAGTACTTTTTAGTTCCACTTAGATTGAACATTTTGCAATCAAAGCTATTCCTTGGATTTCAATAAACATTCTGGTTGTCCTTGGCGTCTTTCACTTTGTGAATGAAGAACTTTGTTCTCCCTGGTCTGGGAATACTTTTTACTGGTGATGTTTTCCCTTGGCTGGGAAACAGATTAAGGGCCTCTCTTCTGGCAGATCCTTCTTTCTATTGGATGTAACTACTAAACTTACTTAAAAGAATACTTTTATTTATCTGGCTGTTCAAATCCGTTTTGTAGATGTCTATAAATTTGAAAATTAGAGGAAATAAAAAATAGAGTTTTTCAATGTACACCTGCAAATGGGTTATCTTAAATATACCCTGGAGAGAATAAGAAAAAAAAAATAATGATGATATTTTAATGGTTAGACCGCACACAGGAGTGGTTTATAACTACAAAAGCTCTATTTTATCAAAGAAATATGTATGTAAATTTATTTTTAGTCATCAGCTTTTCTGGTCTTTCACTCTGAAATGCTTTCATCCTCAGAAGAAACAAAGCCATGTGGTTTACCATAACTGTTTGCTGATTTTCCTTGAATGTATGAAATATCTTTCAACTAGAGCAGTTTGAAAAAATTATGAGACAAAGTGAAGCATAGTTTTGTTTTGTTTTGTTTTGTTTTGTTTTCTAATTGTGAAGTGTTTTAAATTTGCCTGTTGAGAAGATCAGTTTTTCTGCTCCTGGAAAATAAGTTTTTAAATACTATAAACTCTTTTATTGTGGTGGGTATTTCCTGTTGTCCTGCTGGCAGCCAGTGCTTTGGAAACTGTCATACTTTGTAATGCTGACGAGCTGCAACATTTGCCAGAGAAAAATGCAGTAGACCAAAATGGAACATCTTGCACATGAATTTTCTGAGATTTTCTTAGACTCTATAACTGAAAAGACAGGTAACCTCTGGTGTAAAGTATCAAAAAGAGAATGCACCCACTCCTACAAAACTTTGAAAGCAGGATGATAAAAATCTTTTAAAACATAATTCAAGGGCCAGAGAAAAGGTTTGGAAGCTGTCTTTTCTGGCTTTATTTCCCATCTGCGCTTTGGTTTTGAAGCATCAGTGTTTGTTTTGTCGCTAACCCAAAAATGATTTATCAAATATGGATACAATCAATCACCACTAATTGCAAGCAAATTCAAAAGCACAGTTTCAAGGTACTCATTCCATTGTCCACAGGAATGGTAACAGTACATTTGAAGTTTTTCGGCAAAAGATTTTTTGGGGGGGAAAGGACGGGAAAAAGCTGTGTCTCTTTTTTTCTCCATAAACGACATAATGAAAAATTATTGGTAACACAGTAGTTCCTTTTGGTCTTTAAAAGAACATAATTCATGGACAGATTATCAGACTGAGAGTTGTGGCTTCTATATTTCTATTTATGTGGCCAAGTTTGTGCTTATTTTTAAACCGTTCTTTCTTTTCTTTTTTTCCAATTGATGTTCTTGCTCAGAAAATGTTTTGTTGGTATCATTGTCTAGTAGCATAATGGATATATACGAATTAAGCATATCCGATATTGTAATGGTTTTCTATAAGCATAGTATAATCCAATTAAGTTTCTTTCCTTTATAATATTGAATTTCTGCTAAATGTTACTTATTAACAGAAGTCTTTTTCTGGGGGAAGGAGGGAATCAATCACCCCCTCCCTTAAGTAAAAAGAAAAAAAAATTAGCAGTAAATGTCACTACTTTTCTGAAAAAGAAATCAAACAAAAAAAGACCTCATCCCTATATAAACCAAACTATATCTTAGTTCCCGAATTTGTGCACTTTCGTAGGAAATTGTTAGGGCAGGAACTCTGTCTTTTCTAATAGCTTGATTAGGCCAAGTACCTGTCATCACCTCACAAATAAATAAATGATAATAATGGTGGAAAAATGAAATATTAAAACCAAATATTTTTACTAATTCACTCTTCATTTCCCTAATAAGCTGTATAATAATTTTAGTTAGGCTATTTATGACTAAAATAGCAAAGTCTTCATGTGGGAGCAATTGCTTTTCTGTTTAGCATGTCCATTGCTCCCACTTATCATGCCTTCAGTCTAGTGCCAAAAATGGCTTTCATAATTCTGGCTATAAACGGCTGACTGAGAATATCAAGCCCTGCTCCACCCAACACAGCACTAAAGAAAGAGCTATAGTTTGCAGTGTCTTATTACATTTTTAGTTTATGGGGGAATTAAGGCAGTTATAAACATTAGTCGGAAATACTGGCAAGCAAATTGGGGAGTGAGGAAAGGCCAAGGAGACAGAAGAATAAGAAAGTAGACATATTCTTAGGTAGGTTTTGGCATAACACATGGGAAAGCTAGCAAGTTTTTTTTGAGTAGAAGAAATCGATATTCATTTGAGGACCTAAATTATTCACTTTAGCTACCTTTGTTGCATATAAAGCCAAGTTAATTAACTCCATCTTTTGCTGAGTATTTGCAGCTTCTGGATGCATTGTCTTTTGGTGTTTTTGTTGCAGATATATACTATTATGACCCAGGTGGAATTCTCTTCTTCAAAATTCCTGGGGAATTAATCACAGAATTAATGGGAATTGTAATAACCTTTGGCATTGAGAGTGCTGCTGATCTGACAGAGTTACATGGTATTAGGGATCCGATTAACATGGTGTGATGAAATTCTTGTGTTACTTTACTCACAAATAGACACTTCCTCCCTAACCAGCTTCCAAACCAACATGGCTCTGAATGCATCCAGGTAGTTGTAAGTCTCAAACTTAGCCTCCACAGCCATGTTTATGTATTATATTTAAGAAAATCTCCCTCTGTCATCATCATTTCATCCCTTTCCTAAAGAAGGAAGAGGAATTGTTATGTGTGGCTGCACTTTCTGCTCTATCATTAATGTCTTTTTCTGATGCACGGACATGGGACCCCAGTGCCCATGTTTGTGCTAGGTGACCCTGTCTTGTTTCAATATCTGCTTGATTTAAAGGTGGTTATCTCTTAGCAAATCAGAGTAGGAGGACGACAGCTTTCAAACTTTCAATAATCAGAGCATCTGTCACTCTAATAGCAAAGCCAAGAGATATGAAATTGTGCAGGTTGTCACATTTCCAATCACGCAGAAAAAGTTGATCTGAGAAAATCAGGCAGAAAGAAGTGATGAAAGACAGAGCAAACTTTAATAGTTCCAGTTAGCCATGACACCCAACTAAGCAGTAGAGCAGTTACGTGAAATTCGCTAGTCCCACTGGTACAGTTTCCCTCATACCTGAACTAGTTTACATTGGGTCCTACTTGTCTGAAATACAGTCTTGACTATTTCAACTTGCTTGACTTTACGTGACAAAACTATATCTCCCAGGTACCTGAAAATACTGGTGCTTGTTTCTCAAATTGTATTCTTCTTTTTTCCTTAAGTAGAAACCTCCTTCAAAAGAAGAATCTACTTAGCTAGAATGTAGCTATCTAGATATTTCTATTCTCTGTAATTGGATAAATATGCAGAATCAACATTTGCTTAGGCTGCCATCAATATTCCACCACGTGGTGATTCACCTTATCTCTTGGTCAGCAGAAATGCCTTATTACTTAAAAATGAGACCACCCTGCTTGCTCTCTCCTACCCCATAAATGCGCCCAAGAGAGTTCTTAATATGAATATAAAAGGATGGCAACACTATATTTTAAAAAAACTGAGAAATAGTGAGGAAAATAACAAACTCTTAGTCTGAAGTCCTGGCTTTATACCTCAACTGTGTGCCTACTATGATGCTTTGAGAAAGTCACTTAGCTACTCTGGGAATGAAAATGAACTTCCTCCTTTGTATGGAAGGGACAGAAATATGATTTATATGGATATATGGAGATATATAATCTTCCATTTGCGTAAGAATCATTTATAGAGACAGCACCACTTTTATCAAGGAGCTGTTAGTACAATACCATTTCAGGTTCAAGTACAAGTGTTTGAGGATGAGTCATTTTGCATGGAGGCTTCAGAGACGATGGTAAGCTGCAGGTATAAGCGGTGGAGGGAGGAATCTTTTGATGCTTGAAATGGAGAAGGGAACTAAAGAGGACAGATTTTATGGATGATGACACCTGTGACAGCCTGAAATGGAGAAAATGTGCACAAGTAAAATGTTGATAGGTAATTTTGGAGACAAAAGATAAATGTGATATTCTTCCCAAGAATACTGAGTATTTATGAGTATGATTGATTTTTATCATGTCCCAATATGATGAAATAGAAACGGCACCAAGTTGTGTCACCCCCTACCCAACCATTGGTAGGTACCTATTTCTGTGGCATAAATGAGTTTTAACTAGATGTTGGTATTCATGGCTTAGCTTTGCAGGTCCCATTTTTTCTTTACAGGTAGAAACAGTGTCATAGTTTTGGTCTCAAGATCTCAACTGACATAATGTTTCATCAGAATCAGGGCCTTATCCCTCACTGGCTGGCTCACTTTCAGTGGATATATAACTTCTATTGACTCAACTATTTTATAATTATTGAGGAAGTGTTAGGAAACAAAAAAAATAGGTCATATTTCAAATTTTAATATATTAGCATTTCCTTTGATCCATTTTAATGGGAGAATTATAACAATTTGTTTCAAGTGAAACATCAATGCTTTACCTATTTTATATCAACCTCATATTTGCATAATCTCAAACAAAATTTTAAGAAGTATTCTGTACACAAAGTATGAGTCCCATGAATTTTCTTTTTTTTTGCCATTACAATGTTCTGAGTTATAGAAATCTTCAAGGTTTTGTTAGAAAAATGTGGGCCACTCACCCTCACTTGCTCTTTGTACTAGTACTTCTTACATAAAGATAACAAAACAAAACTGGTTCCTATCTAGATAGGACATGGATAAATCATGAGACTCTGTAACATTATAATCTATAAAAACATTCAAATCAATGTTTTACTTCTATTTCATTGTCTATGTAGTGTGGTTAAGAGTATGGGCCCTCGATCCAATACACCATGGCACAAAATCTGGATTTTGGTCAAGCTACTCAAATTCTATGGGCCTTAGATTTCTCATCTATAAAAGGAAATTAATAATAGTATCTACTACTATGAATGTTTGAGACATTAGTGAAATTACACTCGTAGAACACTAGAACAGTGCCTGGTATACAGCAACCACTGTATTAATGTTGACAATTAATTTTGAAGCCCATGACTTGCAGAACAGAGCTGCAGTTCTGATGGGCAAGGTATTTCAATCATATTCATAGGTCCAGTCATAGAAACTCTGAAATATTAAAGAAAACAATGTTTAACAGATCACACAGATACCTAGTGTCCTGCCCAAGTCTACTAGAAAATTCTGCATATTGACAGCTGATAAATCTAAAGCTACTCTAAGACTTGCTTAGGATGAGCTCATGAAGAAGACGGTATACTGAGATGAGCAGAGAAGAATCAAAGCAGAAGCTACCAAAATTAATTATTTAGCTCAAAGTTTGTCCCATACTGAACTCTTGTTTCCTCTTGCTCACCAATACTGTCTACCTTTAAGATGGAATCAGCTCTGTAATTTCAGCGATCACTTCCATGTGGATGATGGCACAGTCCCTTTTCCGCCCCTTTTTGAGTTCTCTCCCTCAGGCTCCTGGTCTCCATCAGCAACAATCTCCTAGACACTGACCCTCATATACTCAGTTGTCATCCCAGGTCTTTTTTTCCAACTTAACATTTTCTTTCCACCAAAGCTGACTCCCACACCTGAATTCAGTGTCACCACCCACTCTTCCCTTAGGATTTAAGGCATGGATCCATATTGGACTCCTCTTCGCTTGCATAGAAAATCAGCCCCTGACTTCTCGTATTGCTTTTCCAACCTTCCTTTCCTTTTTATAAGCACGATTCTTCCTCTCTCCGGACAAGTGCTCATCACACCATGGATTTTATTTATTTATTTATTTATTTATTTATTTATTTAATGTTTATTCATTTATTTTGAGAGAGAGAGAGACAGAGAGTAAGCAGGGAAGGGGCAAAGGGGGGAGGAGAGAGAGAGAAAGAATCCCAAGCAAGTTCCCTGTGGTGAGTGCAGAGATTGATGTGGGGCTCAATCTTATGAACAGTGAGATCATGACCTGAACCGAAGTCAAGAGTCAGACGTTTAACTAACTAAGCCACCTGGGCACCCTGTCCATGGATTTTAGTAAAACGCTCTGCATTTGGTCTCTCTTCTCCCAAGTGCAACGACGTAAATGGCTTACACGTAAATCTTCTTATACTGTGTTCACTGTGGGTCACCACTGTGTAGAGAATTATGGTTACTTCCTGCTACCAAAAAATAATTCTTCAGCTTCCCTTTCAAGGCCCTCCACATTTGTTATAGACTTATTTTTATTTCATTCACTCATTCATGCATCATTCACTTATTTACTCATTTGCTTATTTTCAAAATATTTGGAGTTTCTGTCACTTTACAAACAGCCATTTGTAATTTAGCCTAGTTAAAGTGCTTATGAACTATCTCTAAAGATGTTTAACTTATCTGTTAGTTGAATCAAGCTACCATAACCAAATACCACAGACTGGAGGGCTTAAACAATAGAGATGTATTTTCTCACAGTTCTAGAGACTGGAAGTCCAAAAGCAAGGTACCAGCCAAGTTCCTTCCTGGGGAAGCCTCTCTGCCTGGCTTTCAGAGAGCCATCTCTTCACTGTGTCCCCACAAGGTGTTTCCTCTTTGCACTTGCAGAGAAAGAGAGAGCTCAATGTCTCTCCCCTTTTTTATATTGACATCAGTGCTATTGGATTAGAGACCACCATTCTGAACTCATGCAATCCTGATTAACTCCTTAAAGGCCCTATTCTCCAAGTAGTCACATTGGAGGTTAGGGTCTCAACACAGGCATTTCGGGGGGGGGGGGGGCACAATTCAGTCTGTAACAACATCCCTGTCTTTAATCATTTATACTGTCATATATTTCCAGTTTACCATACCTTCACTATTCTTATCTGTACCTATTCTTTCTATCTCTTATGGAGAAATCTTTCTTTAAAGATGCCTTTTCTGTTCATATTTCTTTATAATGCATTGCCCTCCCTCTACATAGCTTTGGAATTTATGGTTTGTGTCACGTACATGACATTCGTATGCTGTATTTTCATCTCATTTCAAATGCCTATGAAATAGAATAGTCTCTTTAGGACTTGAACTATATATGTTATAAATATGTATGTATATATACACACATACTTTTTTTTAGTTTATTGATTTTGAGAGAGAGGGAGAGAGAGAGAGAGCAGGGGAAGGGCAGACAGAGAATCCCTAGCAGGCTTGTGTTGTCAGTGTGGAGCCCGACATGAGGCTCGATCCCTCAAACTGTGAGACCATGACCTGAGCTGAAATCAAGAGTCCAACACCTAACAGACTGAGCCACCTAGGTGCCCTACACACACACTTTTAATAAGTATAGTACAAGCATAAAAGTAAGTATAGTATAAATAAAAAATATATGTGTGTACACGTATATTTTTTATTCAGAGTAGAATTACAGATTTGCATATAGAAATCCTTTACTTTATTGACTATGTTGACTAATTTTTAAACTTGATTCAGAATGGATTTTTGGAAAATTAGTAAGCACTAAAAAAATTATGCATATGTTTTGTAAACATACTAGCCAATGGTACTACGGTATAATTCTAAACATGGAATATTATTGCCGCATAAGAACAAGATAAAGAGTCTTCATATAAATATTGTTAAGGTGTCTTTAAAACTTCCTTTTTCTTCTTATATTTTCCCACCTTAGAGGGTTTCTTACCACGATTGGCAGTGCTCCCACTGCTCTTGTTAGGAGGAAAATCATTAGGCTAAATGTACGTCACACTAAAATGTTACTTACAGTGTTTTACCTCTCCCAGAACTATTTGTTTTTCGAAAAGAAGACTTTAGGGATGGCATAATATTTTTCACAAGGGCTAAAATGCAAGGTAGCACTTCAGATATTAGCTATGACTAAAGGGAGAAATATCTCTGCAATAGGACACATCATCTTCTTAAATTGCACTTTAGAGGCAACCACACAGTCTACCTTTTCAAAGATACCTAGCAACAGAAAAAACACGCAAGACATTTCGCACATAAAAATACGCTGGTTCTTTCTTCTCTGCTCTCTTCTTAACGTTGAAAGGTAATTCCCGATTGTTCTCTCATGTCTATACATCTTTTCAAGGATGTTTATATAGCAAACAGCTTAAGAAGACACAGATAGTTTCTCATCTGGCGCAAAGGTCAGGTGGGATTATATCCATAGAAGACGTAGAGTCTTCTAGGGCAAAGGGGGGAGCATACTTACTGGCCGTTAGAAAAGATTCCAATTCCCTAAGCTCAGATTACTTTTCTTGCACTCTGAACTACTGCATGTTCCTGTGTCCTTGAACTTTCTTTATAAAGCCCAATGTCCTCTAGGAGGTAGGGCTCAGGGAACCAGGAAAAAAATGCTGATCATCTGGCTATTGCTATTGCTGTGAGAACCAAACTATCCCTCTCCTCCGATCCCGTCAGAATATCATATATTCTACCAGAATCTCCCAAACTGTAAACTGCTAACTTGTTAGCTGGTACGTAGGTGAAATATCAGACTCGTCAAGTTTTCTGACACCAAGTACTCCTATGTATTGATGAAGCTTATGCCTTCTTGTTCTTTCTGTCTGAAGACTCTTTCTTTATATAATAATCTAGATTTTAAGTTTTCAAATATGCTTATTATTTGTATTAGTCTGCTGGCTACCCTAACAAAATACAGCAGACTGGGTGGCTTCAAAAACAGAAATTTTTTCCCAGTTCCGGAGCCTGAAAATCCAAGACCAAGGTGTTGGAGGGCATGGTTGCTCCTAAGGCCTCTATTCTTGGCTTGTAGAGGGCTGCTTTCTCACTGTGTTCTCACATGACCTTTACTTGGTGTGTGTATATCCTTGGTGTCTCTCCCTCTACTTATAAGGACACCAATCATAATGGATGAGGGCCCACCCACTTGGCATTCAACCTTAATTACTCCTTTAAATGCCCTATCTCCAAATGTACTCACACTGGGAGTTGGGACCTCAACATATGAATTTGGGGAGGACTCTACTCAGTCCATAATACTATTCCCATATGTTCTACAATTGTCCACAGTTCTCTCTCATTTCTACATGTCTTGCATTGAGAGGCACTAACTACCTTTTTGTTCCGTGCTATCTTTTGAAGGATATGTGTAGGGGGGCCTGGTGGCTCAGTCAGTTGGGCATCTGACTTGGGCTCAGGTCATGATCTCAGGGTTCGTGAGTTCGAGCCCTGCATCGGGCTCTGTGCTGACAGCTAGGAGCCTGGAGCCTGCCTGGGATTCTGTGTCTCCCTCTTTCTCTGTTCCTCCCCCTCTCACCCTCTGTCTCTCTCTCTCAAAAATAAAGATTAAAAATTTTTTTTAAACAAAGGATGTGTGTATGGCCAACAGTCTTGGTTAGTGCAGGTTTGTTTATAGTTCAGCATTATATTGACAGTGTTTCCCACTGGGGTACATTTATTGTCATTATAGAAGATTTGGGTTTCCAAAATTTGGGTCCCCCTCTTGTTATGTAACACATTTCAGTCCCTGATACTTTGCTGTTGTTGTGTGACCTTGTAGGAATTGGGGTTCTGGAAATTGGTACAAGAAAATGGATAATTTGAGTACTATTATTGCTGTAAGTAATAATTTGTCTTTTGTGCCAGCCCTAGGAGTTTCATATCTTCTGCCAGTGTCCATGATATTGTGGCAGGTTCACTTGTTAGCTTGTAATAGGATAAAACCACAAACCCTGGGGCACCTGGGTGGCTCAGTCAGTAAAGTGTCCAACTTCTGCTCAGGTCATGATCTCACGATTTGTGAGTTTGAACCCCATGTCGGGTTCTCTGCTGACAGCTCAGAGCCTGGAGTCTGCTTCAGATTGTGTCTCCCTCTCTCTGCTCCTCCCCTGCTCATGCTCTCCCTCCCTCCCTCTCACTCTCTCTCTCTCAAAGAATAAATAAACATTAAAAAGAAAAAAAAACCCAGACCCTTCACAGTTTTTGACACCATCTTCTAATTTCTTATTTCTTTTAATTTTTATCTTCAGTCCATGGGAGGGTGGGAAAAAGAAATCTTCCTTCAATTCTCCAACAGACAAATTCATTATATCTCTGCCTTAAAAATAAAGCCTTCTAAACAAAGCTTTGTCTACATTGCACAAGCCGACTTAGTCACCTTTTAATCTAAAAGGTACTGACACTTTGTTAACCCCTTCACATAGATAGCTCCTTGTCATTTTTCAAATCTCAGTTCCAGAGCCACTTTCTCAAGAAGTACTCCACGAACATGTTATTGGAATTTGGTCTCCCCTGTCACCTAGCACCTCATCCCATTTAGTACTTTTAAATCATTCAGAACAATCAATATTAATCTAATTTATTCACTTTTACATATTTGCTGTTTGTGTTTCTTATTTGATGCAGGTTAGAGACCTGATTAGTCTTTTTTTTTTAAATTTTTTAATTTTATTTATTTTTGAAGGAGAGAGAGACAGGGTGTGAGGTGGGGGTGGCAGGGAGACACGGAATCTGAAGCAGGCTCCAGGCTCTGAGCTGTCAGCACACAGCCTGATGTGGGGCTCAAACCCACAAACCGTGAGATCATGACCTGAGCCGAAGTTGGACGCTCAACCGACTGAGCCACCCAGGTGCCCCAAGACCTGATTAGTCTTATCCACAGTTTCATCAATGGCAATAATTCTCAACAGAGTATCATTTTATCCCCCAGGAGATATTTGTCAATGTCTGGAACCAATCTTGTTTGTCAAACCTGGGAATAGAGTACTACTGGTATCTAGTTGGTAGGGGCCAAGGATGCTGTTAAATAGCCTAAAATGCACAAAACATGTGTCCCCCAAACAAATAATTATTTACCGTAAAATGTCAGTAGAATCTGACCGCACAAGACGGAGAATCTCTGACTTGCTGAGTCCAACACAATTAAGAATAAAAGCTGTGTTGATTAATTTGAAAGAATACCTGTGCTACAGTATTTAGTAAATTATAATTTGATTACACTAGTCTGGCCTCCACTGTTAGTTGCTTGCATAAAAGCCATGTCCTAAGTGCTCTTAAATTCAAGATAGGATATGATACATGAAAATTTGAGTAAAAGACATCTAAAAGTAATTTATGGAGATGTATAAAAGGTGCTAGAGTTATGGTCTAGACATTGCTCTGCAACTGTCATGCTGCATGAATTTATTTCCTATTTTATTTTGACTTCCATCTTAAGAAAAAATATTGCCACTCAGCTTCCCAGAAAGGATGCTGTGGAAATTAATAAGAAAATTAAGGTAAGGAACAGAATTATATAATACTTAATACAACCTATAATTATCACTGTAATATTTATACAATGTTTGTACATATGGCTTACATAATGGTGACAGAGACTTTTGGAAACAGATCACTCCTGTTAAAAATATAACAATGTTAGTACATTAGGCGAGAATTTTAATCAGTGTTGGAATTATATATATAAAACCTGGAAAACTTAAAGTATGTCTGAATAAGTCGAAGCTTTGAACAAATTTGCCTATTAGAGACAAAATGATCTCTTTTCTTACAATCTGATTGATTCCACACAATTCATCTTCAGTTGAAAACCTTATAATTTGACCAAAACTTAATGGTACAAATCATATAAACTGATTTTGTGAGTTTGGTCAGCTCCTATTTAAAATCATTTCTACTTCTTGTTAGTGCCAAATATTAAATTCATCTCTTTTTGGCAAAGCATTGATATAGAAGTTTGGGGAAGGAAAAATATTGAACAGGGAAGATGTATAGTACACAGCCCCTAGCCTAATTTAGTCAACAAAATATGACACTTAAATATATCATATTTATTCCTGTTTTCCCTATCTCTGAATTAAAATCTAATCTATGCTTGGCCCTGTCATAATTGAATGTGTATGTTACCTTATTTAGTCTATTTAACAATTTGAATAGTATGGCGTCATTATAATAATTTGACTTTTAAAGAAACAATGTATTTAAACAAAGTCTCATAGGTTATAATTGAAGCACCAATAATCATACTTATATTTGCTTGAGATCAGTTCCTGTTGTGACTGTGGCCCAACGGTACATAGACCACTCCAGAATTTTAGTTGAGACCCACTGAGTACTACAGATTAAGAGTGAAACTGAACTGGTAGTAGAAATGCATTACATATACTAAGCTGAACTATAAATCAGTTCAATTATGGACTGAATTATGGTGATCTGAGTCTAGTAATTCTAGTTTAACTACCTGTATGAGACAAAATTATATCAACTCTGATAGAAAATAATATTCTTCAAATCTGCTAGTAATGTTTATATTTTTCCAGAAAAAAAGTCCATAATTAAAATTAAAAAGAAAAAAAAAAAACAGGGATAGTAGGGGAGAAGAATATAAATTTAAAAATAATAGAAAAATAATTGAAAGGGCCAAAAGAAAATTCAAATAGAATTGGACCATAGAAATGGAAATTTTCAAATGAAAATTCTAGAGTTTAAAAGTAAAATGACTGGAATGGAATATTCTTTAGAGGGGCTCAATATTAAATTTGAGCTGGTAGAAGAAATAACCCATGAATTTGAAGATAGCTCAATAGAGATAATGCAATCTGGAAAAGAGAAAGAGAAAAAAAAAAGAATAATTATGGACAGAGTCCAAGAGACCTGTGGGTCCCTTTAAGCATGCCAACATATACATAATGAGACTATCAAAAGAAGAGGAGAGAAAAAACAGGAAATATCTTAAAGTTATAATTGATGAAATCTTCCCAAATTTGATGAAATGCATCCACTCTGTATGTTCAAGAAGACTAATAGATTCCAAGTAGAATAAATACAAAGATACCCTCATTTAGACACATGGTAGTAAAACTATGAATAAGAGAAACAGAAAATCTTGAGAAACTAGACTAGTCTTTTCTTCCTTATTTCTAGAGAGTATATGAAAAACTAAGTTCATGTTCACCATATTTGCAAATATTTTTAGTGGAGAAAGCTGATCATAGCACTCTCATTACATCTGTGGGTCTCTGTCTTTATTCATTTTCTTGCCTGATATTTTCCTACATTCTCATCATTCATATATTTTTTAAAAGTGTGTGTTTAATAAGGGAGTCTTAATTTTTTGGGCAGAATGATCCCTATAGCTACTTAGACTCCTAAGACATGGGTCAGTCTAATGACAATTGTTATTTGTCCCCTCTAGAGATAAACAGTTCACCTTTCCATTCTCTAGTGCGCTACAGGATTTGCTCTTTTCTCCACTTACATATTTCCTCTCTAGACACATCCCTACCTCTAGTTTATCTGTTCTTTCACATAACAATTATCATTTGACAAATAAGTTGGTTCTTTCTTTGTCTTCAAGAGCTATGTGGATTATACTTGACTCTTTGGAAGACTCTTTGGAAAGTTCCTTCTTAAAACGACCTCTCTCAGGTAGTCCACATATAGTTGGCATAGACAATTGATATACTAAATAAAGTTGTCTAATATAATTTTTCACAATAATAGATATGGAATTCTTGCTATTTCTAGTCTACTATTTTTCTGTTATTCATCAGTTTGAAAAATTTAGGTTTAATATTTTCCTAAATGCTTTTCTGTATTTTCTTGAATTTGATAAGCTTCATCTTATACTAAAATCTTTGCACACCAGTTTCCTCTGCAAGAAGTCCTCCTCGATCTCAGTGCTAGGTAACACTTACCCATCCTTCATCTCCTTGTGTGCATATAGATGTGTCTCAGTGTCAGAGTTTGTGCTGAGTGACTATAACACACTTAAATACTGCATTACTGTTAAAATCGATCAAGTTGAAAAGTCTTCTTCCAAATGTTAATTGCCAAATTATATTTTCTCGTACATTCCTTACACTCATATGTATGACACTTGTAATACAGTTTCTAAACTCAACTAGAATATTCTTACTTAATATATTTGATTCCATATACTTCAGAAGAGACCTAGATGCGGAGAGTGGAGTTCCTTGACTATTTCTTGCAACATATCTGATTCTATGGAGTAAGTTATCTGACTAGAATTTTATTTTGAATACATCTTGGGACTTTCACTAAAGGGACATCAATGAAAGGGAAAGAAGATACATGGGAAATAAAGTAAAAAACAAATCTGCTAGTTGCTGAGAATCTTTAAAGAAAATATTTTTATATGATGCAGACTCAATATTTGCTTCTTTTCTTACAATGCAATGTTTAATAAAATTTATTTCATTAATATGTCATGTAGAATAAATGACAAGAGCACTACCATTTTCTATCAATGAATGTACTTATTTTTACAAATATTTTCTTCCTATTGTCTCAATCACCAAGAGATTTAATAAATGTTAGCTAGCTTATTTTATAATATTTTCTATTGCTCTATTGGCATATGACACTCTTTTTTTTTTGCTTCCAATATTGAAATTTAAATTGAAAAAATAAAACATTTGGCATTGCTCTTTCTCTCCTCAAAATATTGTTTTTAGCTTGCAATATACCCTATGTGAACTTACCACTTTTTAAAGTACTGCTATTTGAAAACACAATTTTTTTTCGGTCTATAACTGAAGTTGGCATGTATTCAAGGTTATTGATAGATTGATAGCTTTCTGGAAGGTGTATTAAATCTCAGAAAGGATGGAAGTATACAAACAAAGGCTATTATTTAACCTATGAAGACAGAGCTAAGCTTTTTGAACCATCTATTTATCACTTCCCTCCACTTGAAGTTGCAGCTATGTCAAGGGTTTCAATGAATATTGTAGGTGAACATGAATACATTTTATTACTGCATACAATGTTAAGATTCCTGCTGGTTCTATGTTTACTATGGTCTGGCAACACAGGGCAGGAAGTGGACTGGCTCTTCAGAGAAGGACACACTTCTGCTATGTAAAGTAGCGCTATATTGGAGCCTCAGCTAAGGAAAACATTCTATTTTACTATAATTCCTAATGGTTTCAAACTATGTAATTTCTACATAGAATTTCTGTCTTCCCATTGCCCAAGGGGTAACTTAAGTTTCTATGAAAATGCTTATATGTACATAACCATCATAGCTTTTTTTGAGAGCGGATATCTTTAGACAATGTCAGTTGACTTACCTCATGTAGAAACTTCAGCCAACTTTTGCCTGACATGTGATTTGTGATTTGTTTTAAATAAATTATTGATTAATAGTTGGTTATTATATGTGCAAATAAAATACATTACATTTTATTGACATATTTATATTGGCAAAGCTCATTCTTCTGCTAAACAAAGTTATGGTAGAATTGAGAATCAAGCTTATTCCATCAGAACCAGTCCAAGCAAAAAATGAAATATTGATATAATAAAATGGCTAAATGAACTGTTTTGGGAAAACAAAACTAACACCCCTACTTTGGGAAAATTCCCTCATTGGACACGTATGTGACCCTTCTGACAACTGTCTATATGGTAAGAAAGTCTATAATGACCTTAGTCAGGGACTCAATGCCTTATACATACATATATGTATGTATGTATATATGTATATGTATATATATATATATATATATATATATATATATATGAGAGAAAGAGAGAGTTTCTATAAGCCGTTCCCTTCCTAGAAACATCAATACTAAATTAAAGTTCTATCAATTAGATACTTAACACCTAAAAAGGTGTTGCCTATAATGATTAAAGATGCCATATACTTGCATATATAGCTGTCTTCTGAGGTGAATGTGCACTGTGTGGGGGAATTTCAATCTGAAACGGAACTGGAGTACATAAAATGGAAAATCTCATGCATGTGCCATCAGGAAAACAAAATTGAGGGACAGAGACTGCTTTCCTGTAAATGCCTGATTTACAGAAAACTGGTAATATGGGAATTTTCTTAAATGCTAGAGAGTTGGCCAGGAGCTGTCTCATCACAACCTTGGGAAGTTTTGTTTATGGTTTCCAGAGGCATGAACCAGAAATGACCCAGGTCAGGATGGTCTCACAAAATAAGCTGAACTGAGCTTTGTTTGTATGACCGGATTGGTTCTGTCTGCTCAGGGAATTTTCAAAGCTGGTCTCCATTTGCTTTTGATTTTAACAGACTCTGAACTCACCCCTCTTTCCCATGAATTTGCCCACAAATTCAGTCCACCCCAAACTCAATGGACTTGCCTGTAGCTTGCTATAGTTTGTGTCTCCTGAACTGTGGTTCCTCTGCGATTCTCAAATAGGCTTGTCTTTTTAAAAATTTTGAGCTTGCCTCAATTTACCTTTGATTTAGGTCAACAACTGTTTGCTGACAACGTGGAAGTTACACTTTGCTTCTTTACTTTCCAACAAAGCTACATTTCTGTTCTTGGAAGTGATGTTACACTATGCTCCTAGCAAAAAGGTAAAATTGTAATATGATTTTTGTGTTAATTTTGCCTTCCATAAGTTATATTGCTTCTGCTCCCATCCTAGCTGGGACTGAATACAGTTCTATATGGTATCCAAATGTTGGGGTTTAAAGAAATCATGGCAGATTGGGCTTCTGAGAAAAATATATCTGCCTCCTTGCTTAGGTAGTTGAATGTAAAAGGGTTCAATATCCTTAATAAGGAACAGAAACTCATCAGCTATGGGAAAATCAAACCAGGGACTATATCCCTTTGATCCCTCCAAAACCCTGGAATATTTGAGAATATTATTATTTTTTGAGAGGCTTTTGTAAACGATTCAGGTAGGAAAACACAATCATCCCATGTGAAAGAAAACTCACCAGAGGCAGAAAAAAAATTGTAGATGTCTTTAAAAATTCACTGGCAAAGCTATCATTTAACCATCTATAACCTGATCAATATGAGTATGTGGACAATCTTGTAGAAAAAGCAATTATTTGCACTGACATTACAGTATTATTGTTTCACTTTCTCAGAAAACATTTTATCGCACATCAAGAATGCATTCGTTGTTCTTTCATCTCATTACACACTGTTTTTACCACAAATAACATAATAGGTAACATTTAGGATATATTCTGTATAAGTCATGGATTAAAGTGGTTTACGTAAGATGACTCATTTGATAATCACAAAGCAACACTGTGAGACACGTGTGAAGTTATCAGGTCCATTTTCTAAGAAAAGAAACTGAGTTGGGGTGAGGTTAAGTAATTTGCCCATTGTGGAGGTGGGATTCAAACCCAGGTAGTCTGGCTCTAGACTCTGCCCTTAGCCTCCAATGCTGTTATTTTCCAAATTAATAATACCAGTATCATTTTGCAATGTTTAGAAATTAAAACCCAGCAAGAAATGGACTTCTAATTTTAAAAAAGACTAACTTGGGGCACCTGGGTGGCTCAGTCGGTCCAACTCTTGGTTTTGGCTCAGGTCATGATCTCATGGTTTCGTGAGTCCAAGCCCCACTTTGGGCTCTGCACTGGCAGTGTGAAGCCTGCTGGGGATTCTATCACTCTCTCCTTGTCTCTCTACCCTTCCCTTGCTCACACTGTCTCTGTCTCTCTCAAAATAAATAAATAAACTTAAAATAAAATTAAAAAATTAAAAAGACTAATTGAAGATAATTTGGTGAAGATAGGTTCAGAAATATGTGCAGAGTTAAAGAAATCATGAAATCATGAAAAGGATATTAAGACAACTGGGAACTAACCAAAAACAGAAAACCATCGCCATTCAAGTCTGAAGTAGCAAAGACAGTAAGGATGCACTTGCTAAGGAACCTGGAATCAGAGCCAGAGCTTTTTTCCTAGAAGGACTCAGCATCTTGCAAAAATGGGGTAACATGACAAGAAGAGAATAGGGATGGAGATATGTTGACGTCTCTCTCCTCCTATTCAGCAGTCTTCTGCCAGTGCATCCCACCCTCTGAACATAATTGAAAGCCAGAAATCAGAGGGTTCAGGTTGACTTAGCCCATTAGTTCAGCCCATCACAAAGAAGAGAAAGGCAGAGAAAGGTTCTGTAGGTGGAATTATGGTGGTGGCAAATGGAATCAGTAACACATGAAATAAAATCAGTGTATGCTTGCTTCCAGTATAACCAGTGGAGTTACTAAATTAATTATTCACAATTAATTTATTATTAGATCTTATTATAATTGTAGGTTATATCAATTGTTCTTTCTTCTGATTTCTCAAAGTGGATCTCTATCATAAAAATCATTGTAAAATTCATATATCCCTATTATTGTAAGTGGCATGTAAGTCATGAAATGTTAAAACTAGCTTATTAAACAGTGTTATTTGAACATAGTCATAGTACTTTCAAAGTAATGAATCATACTACCATAATCCAAACATTATTTTTCAAGGAATAAACTGTTAATTTAGAAAGCATATGTGTAGGTTAAAAATAGTTTATCATTTATATTATCAAAAATTAAGTTGGGCATTAAAATTTCACCAACAAATTATTTATTTAAAAACCCAAATGTAAATCCAACAACTTATATATTTGAATAACATGGCCACCAGATTTAATTGTGGCAAGAACACAACGTGTTGGTCTTTGGGTCACACTGTGGAGGTTATAATAGATTTTATAGTCAGAAACTGCAACTCCTTCTCAAACCCATGATAACTGACAATGTCTGGCGCATGCAATGCTTCTGAAGGAAGGATGCAATAATCCTTGATTCATGATGATGTCCAGGAAAATGAGCTCAAGAAAGTGAAACAGATCATTACTACATTTAATATATTTTAAAAACACAGTAGGGTTTCCTAAGGACTTCATTTTCAGCACTGAAAACATTACCACATTGTGAGATGTACAAAAATAAAGGAAAAAAGAAGAATAAAATGTGATTTTTCTCTAATGCTGCTACAGTTTATGAAAAACCATTAGGCACTACATGATCCACAGCAGGGAAAACAGCTAACATTTTATTAATAATCACCATAATATTATATGGTTTTGCCTATAATGTACTTGATATTTTGATAAACATTTTATATGCATTATCTCATGTGATCTCGCAATAACTGTATGAGTTAGGACTATGATTACCCATAGTCTTCAGATAAAAGGGACTGAAGTTCAGAGCAGTTAATTAACTGACCCAAGGTTTTACATGTCATACGAATATGAGCAGAGAATACTCTCAAATTGTATATTAACTCTAAATTTAGTTTTTAGTATATACTAGAATACAACCTCCCCCAAAGGGCAAGGACTTTGGCATGTAACTAGTACCTGGGACATATTAGGCATTGAAATATTAGTTGAAAAAATGAATTTGAAACCTTGTCGCAGACTTTGAATCTGGAGTTCTCTCTTGTCCAGCAAGAGAGCAGACACAGAATTGAATACTAGAAAGGCTAATGTCTGGGAGGAGACAAGAGCCCTGAACAGGGGTTTTATCTCCATATTTATTGAGCTCTTAAGGGTTTACATATGTGGTGAACGTGCAGAAGAAAACGATAAGATAATGACCATGCACTTGTGTGTGTAAAAAGCAAAGGGCCAGGTGAGTGGCATTTGAAGTTGAGATTAAAGCACAATGATATATTGGCACCAGACATAAGATGGACAGTGTTTCTCTGTGGGTGATACAGCCAAGTAGCTGTTATCTCCAAAGTTTAAGATTGCTGAAGCATGCTGCCTCAAGGCTAACAAGGCACCCTTTTAGCTAACCTTGGGTGCTTTTGCCCCATAGCGGCTTTCCACCTCTAACTGTTCTTGGATGTTTCCCTCGTGTCGAGGCAACTTTCCACCCTAAGCCTTGTTTTACTTAGTGATTAACCTTGGCCATTTTCTCCTGATGGTGGCTTTCCACTTCTATGCTTTGTCTTACTTAATGACTGGCCTTGGGCTTTTGCCCTGTGATGGCTTTCCACCCTAAGCCTTGTTAACCCATTGGTGCAAGCATACAGAATTTTTTGATTTATTTCCCACAAACACAAATCTACCTAACTCTGGGTATTACACTCTCAACATCACACTAAACTGCATTGTAAAAAAATAGCTTGAAAAGAGGTCATTGGAATGCTTGACATATTTTAAATGTTTGCCTTGGCAAATAAAAACTTATTTGGCTGTATAAACATTATAGGACAGTATGGTTACCTGCAACTAACATTTATTAGAAAACTAGCAAAAATTTTGATATGCATAAAATATTATATATTTTATTTAAACTATTTTTAAAAATCATGAATGTAATATTAATATTATAAAAATTGAAAAACTAAACAAACAGAAATCTTAGGAAAGTATAAAAAGTAAAAGCAATATATAGCAAGATTAAAAGCAAAACAACATAAAAACCAAACTTGGGAAATATTATAAACTGATCTCCATTTCATACTGTTGGAAAGATTTCAAATAGGACCCCACAGAGGAAAAGAAAACATGCAGTATCGTAATTTCAACATGATGACTCACCTAGCATGTTTTTTTAAGAATAATAAATTAAAAATTCATAGACATTTTTCAGCATTGTTCAACACTTTCAACTGAAATTTGTCAAAAATTCAGTAAGTTGATAGTGCTATAAATCTTTTCTAAAATAAATTGCATTATTTCATGTCAAATCCTCTTTAGGGGCTATTTCTTTTCTTTTTTTAAATATTTATTTTTGAGAGAGAAAGAGAGAGCATGGGTAGGGAAGGGGCAGAGAGAGAAGGAGACACAGAATCAGAAGCAGGCTCCTGGCTCTAAGCTGTCAGCACAGAGCCTGACATGGAGCTTGAACTCACGAACTGTGAGATCATGACCTGAGCTGAAGATGGATGCTTAACTGACTGAGCCACCAGGTGCCCCTATTCTTTTTTAATGTGTTACTTATCTACAGAATGCTCAAGACATTGAGATAAAACCAGAAATAAACAATTAACAGATCATGGGGAATGTTACTTTTAACTAGCTAGTTCAGTTATATATAGCAAATATTTCAGTCCTAATCTTACTAAACAATTAATTCCTCTAAGATGAAAATTATTCATATGATATGAATCATATAACAAAATGTCCTAATTATTCTTTCAAATATAATTTTTTTTTGCTGTCATGTAGTAAGAACCTGAAAAAAAAATCTTTCATTTTTGCACTTGTGTGTGTGCTTAAGTTTGCTTCAACCTGCATTCCACTTCAGCTTCTAAATGTATAAAGTGATTTACCATATCTGGAATTCATTTTATTTAAAATGAAATTTTAACCCACATGAAACATTCTTCTTTAACTTGAAAAATCTTTAAAAATCTTTTAAAAATTAATGTTGGCCCTGTCTTTAATGTTGCATCTGATTAAAAACATAACTTTTGCAGAATGTTGATTCAGAAAAGTAAAGTCTACTTAAATGAAGATATACTGTCTCTGAAAGAAAATGTTCACATAAGAAACAGATTAAGCCATAGCATGTAATGATGAATGATCAAAAGGAACCTTGAAATTTAATTTTATTTTAAGGTAAAAGAGAAAAATTAAAGCATAAATTGATTTCCCTTAATCATTCTGAAATATTTTGGGCCGTTAGCATAATCACCATTTGCAGATCCCTGGAGCTTTTGAGGAGTTATATACATACTGAAAATCAAAAAGAAAACCCCAAAACTCAAGGAAAAAAATGAAATAATTTCAGTATGACTAAATGAAGTAAAATCATTAGTCTAATGCTGTGTTTCCAAGAAACACAATGACTGCAATCAATGTAGACAGGTACAAAAGGCCTTTTTACCCCAGTTCATGCTGAGCAATTGTGTTCTTTGCATCGTGAGTTGTACTGAAATCCAGAAGGCAGAAAGAAGTCCAAATGACGTATTGGATAGATTACCTCTGTCTCTTAAGGTCGACATGGTTCTTGGTTTTTGTATATTTTTACACAGTTTTGCTTTTGGAATAGGTGAGGAGATGTCAATAGAAGTAACAGAATCTCATTTTCCCCTTTATTTGTAAATGAAATGTAACAGGTGGTCAGTAAGCAAATTAAATACAGGCATCCTGGATGGTCCTGGAGGCAGGGGTGCAGGGGAGGCACGGAGGGATACAATCCGTGCCCATAGAGGCTATGGAATGACAGAAAAGTAAAGTGAAAGTGTATAATCCTTCGTGTGAGTGTGGTGATATAGGATGCTTTGTGAACATATAGGAAGATTGCTGGATAACAGGACATGACGCCTGAGATGGTAGGACGAATAAGAGTCAGCTGAAAGATGAACAGAGGAGAGCAAGTCATTGTCCTCAGGGCAAATATATTTCACGATTTGTTTATTGTTCAGTATTATAAGTAAGTATTATAAGTATTAAAGTAAGTTGTGTAAGGTTTACATATTTATAAAAAGTTGTATACATATTAGGATATAAGCATACAGTTATAAAGTTTAGGATATATATGTTATATATATATGTTAAGTTAAATATATTATTATATAAGTATATGTTATATCAGATATTATTAAGTTTTATATATGTGTGTGCGTGCTTATGCATGTGTGTTAAGGAAGAAAGGAGACAAATAATGTTTTTTTAATTAAAAAAAATTTAATGTGTACTTATTGTTGAGAGAGAAAGAGACAGACAGAGAGAGAGCATGAGTGGTGGAGGAGCAGAGAGAGAAGGAGACACGGTATATGAAGCAGGCTCCAGACTCTGAGTCATCAGCACAGAGCCTGATGTGGGGCTTGAACCCACAGACCGTGAGATCAGGACCTAAGCCAAGTCCAATGCTCAATAGACTGAGTCACCCAGGAAGCCTAAGGAATGTTTTTGATGTTTGTATGCCATTCTAAGGATTTTGAACTAGAATGTTATGGAAGGCACCAAAGAGATTGGGGAAAAAGGGGGGGCAGGGAGAGAATGTGGGATTTATGTTTTAGAGGACCCAGTGGTAACTCTCTTAGAATTGATTGAAGGGGGTACAATATGAAATGGAATGAGAAGGATTTTACTCTAATGCACATAAGAAGTAATGAAATGTTTTTAATTTGTTAAAAAACATAGAGATAAGGGTCAGACTTTTCAGATTCAGGCCCTCCAAATGCCAATCCTGTGACCTTTCTGAACCTCAGACTTTTTGAACCTCAATACAAATGTGATAGTAACATAAATCTCAGAGAATATACTCAGCCTACTATAAGCATATTAGTTATTCTTTTAATAAGGCAAAATTATAGCCCTATTGAAATATAATTGATACACAATAAATTTCACATATTTTAAGTGTACAAATTGTTCAAGTGTGACATATCTATACAACTATGAAACCAACACTACAATCACTATGGTGAACATATCCATCACCACTGAGTTTTTTCATGCTTCTCTGTAATCTACATTATTTTTCTTTAAGATGATTACCTTTTATTTTTAAAAAAAATTTATTTTAAAGTAATTATAACTTCACACAAAGTTGCAAGGATATTAAAGACATCTACTCAGCATTCTGTATTCAATTTCCCTGAGTAGATACATCTTATATAATTATTGTACCATATCAAAACCTAGAGATTGACCTTTGTACAATGTTGGCGTATATTTCATTTTATCACATGTGTAGATTCATGTAACTACAACTACCATCAAGATATAGAATCATTCTAGCATCACAAAGATCTCCTTGTACTATCCCCATTATAGTCACACCAATTTCTCCCCTTCACACCTCCCTCTTAATGACCATTATGCTCTCTGTAGTTTTATCATTTTATTATTTTATTTTATTATTTTAAATGTTTATTTATTTTTAAGAGAGAGACACAGACAGAGCATGAGCAGGAGACAGGCAGAGAGAAGAGGGAGACACAGAATCCCAAGCAGGCTCCAGGCTCTGCGCTGTCAGCACAGAGCCTGTTGTAGGGCTCGAACCCACGAACCGCGAGATCATGACCTGAGCTGAGGTCAGATGCTTACCCGACTGAGCCTCCAAGGCACCCCAGTTTTATCATTTCAAATGTGCTATATAAATGGAATCATACAGTATGTGACTTTTGATATTGGCTTTTGTTCGAGCGTAATATTCTTGATATCCATCTAAGTGGCCACATGTCAATAGTTCATTATTTATCGTTGAGTAGTACTCCATGGTATAGTTATGCCACATTGCTATGAACAATCATGTATGGATTTTTGTGTGGCTATTTTTATACCTATGGGAAAATATTCAGGATTGAAATTGACGGGGCGTATATAAAGTGTACATTGGTCTTGGTTTTGTTTTCTTTCTTTTCCTTTTTTTTTTTTTTTTTTTTTTTTTTTGAGAAACAGGCAAATCTTTTTCCAGATAGGATATATCATTTGCCTTCCTACCAGCCAATGTGTATAACTGATCCAGTTTTCCTGAATCATCACCAGCACTTGCTACTGTCATTTTTAAAAAAAAATTTACATGTTCTAAGATATATGCAGTCATATCACATCATGGTTTTAATTTGAATATTCTTGGGGTGCCTGAGTGGCTCAGTAGGTTAAGCCTCCGACTCTTGGTTTCAGCTCAGGGCATGATTTTGCAGTTTTGTGGTTTTGAATCCCATGTCTGGCTCTGTGCTGGCACCTGCTTGGGATTCTTTGTCTCCCTCTCTCTCTGCCCCATCCGCACTCATGCTGTCTCTGTATCTCTCAGGATAATAAATAAACAGAAAATTTTTAAAAAATGTGAATATTTTGATGGCTAGTGATGTTGAACCATCTCTCCATGTGTTTATTTTCCATGTGTATGTACTCCAGTATCTGTTTCATGTATCTAGCCCATTTTATAATTGGATTATTTTTGTTTTTTTGCTATCAGATTTTGATAAATATTATATTATATTATATTATATTATATTATATTATATTATATTATATTTCATAGATTAAATATTATGATTAAATACAATATTATAGATAAAATTCTTTTGTAAGATATATGGTTTAAAATATTTCTTACCACTCTGTAGCTTCTCTTTTTATCCTCTTAACAGGTTCTTTTTCAGAGAAAAAAATTAATTTAAATGAGTTCAATTTATCAATTATTTTCTTCTATGAATTGTGCTTGTGTCTGGTCTAAGAACCCTCCATCAAGCCCTCTATCCCACAAAATTTTTAGTATGTTTTCTATATTCTTTCTAAAAGTTTTATAAAGTTTTAAATCTTACATTTATTTTATTTTTTTAATGTTTATTTTGAGAGAGAGAGAGCACGTGCATGTAGGCACACATGAGTGGGGAGGGGCAGACAAGGAGGGGACACAGAATCTAAAGCAGACTCCAGGCTCTGAACTGGCTTAACTAACTGAGCCACCCAGGTGCCCCTAACTTAATTACATTTCCAAGGACCCCATCTTCAAATACAGACACATTCTTAGGTACCAAGGATACTTAACTGACTGAGCCACTGAGGCACCCCTGTCTTACATTTAATTCTATGATGAATCTTGAGAAGTTTTTGCGTAGATCAGTGTTCATTTTAGCATTGTTTCACACACACTCACACACACACACACACACACACATATGCATGCCTGCTTATATATGCTTATACACTTATTCATGTATGTATAAATATATGTACATATATATTATATGCTTATATACTTATTCATGTGTCTATTTAAAATCTTTAGCTGTTTTTAATGAGAGGATTATGGAGAAGCATATTTATTCCATATTTTCAGAATGGAAGTCCTCACTAAATTGATCTATGAAAACACTGTAATAGCAGTGATCATGTGGTTATTAAATATGTGAAGTTAAATGTATGTCAACAACACCACAATGGGCAGAACAGAAATGGGATCACTGTGGTAAAGTTCTTATATTTAATGCAGTTCTATAATATTATTTGACTATAAACAGAGATAAGTTAAAATGTATATTATAAACATAAACACAACCTATAAAAATAAACAAAATAGAAATATATGGTTAATGAGCCAACAAAGATCATAAAATGGAATCATAAAATATATTGAATTAATTCTTAATAACAAAGAAGAGGGGAACAAAGAATGGAAAGTACTAATTTATAAAACAAATAACAAGATGATAGATTTAAACCCAACATATGACTCATTAAGTTAAATGTAACAGGTCAAAATATACTAATCAAAAGTCATCAATTGTTAGAATGGATTCCTAGAAGTATGGTATAACTATATGCTGCCATTTAAAAACAGACTGAAAATGAAGACATGCATTTTAATATAAATGGGTGAGAAAAGATACATCATTGCAACACTAATCAAACAGAACCTGGGGGTACTATATCAATATCACCCAAATTATATACTAGGAATAAAGAGGGTCCTTTAGTAATGTCAGTGGAGTTGATTCATCAAGAGGATATAAACATCTTAAACATGTCTGTGTCTAAGAACAGTGACACATGAATTGTGAGCTTATAAAATTGAAAGGGTGAATAGAACAATTCACAATTATGGCTATAAATTTTAATTCTAGTCTTTCAGTAATCAAAAGGAAAATAGAAAATTATTAAGGACATAATAAACTTGAACATTGCCAACCAACTTCATCTAATTGATATTTATAGAACACTCAAATCTGCAATAGCACAGTACACATTGTTTTTAAAGTGCCCACAAATCATTTATCAAGATAGACAATGTCTGACAGGGATTAAGGAGTGCACTTGTGATGAGCACCAGGTGTTGCATGGAAGTGTTGAATCACTCACCATATTGTACACCTGAAACTAATTTTACACTGTATGTAACTAACTGGAATTTGAATAAAAACTTAAAAGAAAAGATAGACCATAATTGAGCATTTAAAAATGTGTCAATAAATTCAACATGTTCAGATAAAATTAAGTATTTTCTCTGGCCATAATGCATTTCAATTAAAAATAAATAACAGTAAAATACCTGGACTAGCCCCAAGTGTTTTCAAAACAAAATAACACTGATCTCTTCAGTGCATGCAGAAAATAGAAAACCAAAAGGGAAAATAGAAAGTATTTTGAAAAGAATGAAATAAAAACATAACATATAAAATTTGTCTCATTCAACCAAAGCAATGCTGAAAGGAAAATTTGTAGCACTAGGATTCCTAATCACATCATTGATTTAAGCTTCCATCTTAAAAAATTGAAAAGAAAGAGTAATTTATATGCAATGTAAACAGAACAAAGGAAATGACAGAGATAAAATCAGAAATGAAAGAAGTAGAGAACATAAAATAGAAAAAAAATCAATAAAACCAAAAGCTCTTTCACTAAGAAAAGCAATAAAATTGATAAACCTCTAACCAATAAAGTAAATTCCCATTATCAGGAGTAAGAAAGATGGCCACTGATGTTATAGAAGTTAGAAGGATAAGAGAATATTATCAAAAACTTTATGCCTATTATTTCAACAACAGATAAAATGGACAATATTTTTGGACAATTTCTAAACTACAGATATTCACTGAAGAAGAAATAGATAAACTGAACAGTTCACTGTCTACTAAAAAAAAAAAATTAATGTTTAGTTAAAAACCTACTCACATAGAATACTCCAGGCTCAGATGACTTCTCTGATGAATTCTTTTGTTTGTTTGTTTTGTTTTAGAGACAGAGACCATGAGAGGGGCAGCGGCAGAGGAAGAGAGAATCTTAAGCAGGCTCCAGGCTCACCATGGATCCTGATGAAGGGCTTGTTCCTACTTCCCTGTGATCATGCCCTGAGACGAACTCAAGAGTCCCACGCTTAACCGACTGAGCCACCCAGGTGGCCCTCCCTGGTGAATTTTATGAAACATTTAGGAAAGCAGTAATACCAATTCTACACAAAATCTTTAGGGAAATTGAAGAAGAGGGAACTTTTCCCAATTCATTCTATGAGGCAAGCATTACACTGATAAGAAAACTAGCAAAGTCATTATAAAGAAACTATAGACTCATATTCTTCATTAACGGAGATAAGTATTTCATAAAATTTTAGTGAATTGAATCTGACAATATATAAAAAGGTTACTGTTGGGGCGCCTGGGTCACTCAGTTGGTTAAGTGTCTGACTCTTTGTTTTGGCTCAGGTCATGATCTCACGGTTCATGAGTTTGAGCCCTTGCGTTGGGCTCTGTGTTGACAAAATGGAGTCTGCTTGGGATTCTCTTTCTCTCCGACTCTCTCTTCTCTTCCCCTGCTCATGCTCCCTTTCTCAAAATAAATAAATAAACCTATTTTTTTTGGAAAGGGATAAGGCATCAGGACCAATTTGACTTATCCCAATTATACAAGAGTAATTTAACATTTAAAATTAATCAGTGCTTTTTATTATATTAACCACCTTTTAAAAAGTCACTTGTGATGATCTCAATATATGCAGTAAAAGCATTTCACAAAATTCAACATTTTTACATAATAAAAAACTCTCAATAAACTAGAAATATGTGGAAACTCCCTAAACCCAATAAAGGTATTTATGAAAAACCTACACCTGACATCATTCTTCTCTGTGAAAGATAGAGAAGTTTCTCTCCATTTGGAACAAGACAAGAAGAATCCTCTCACAATATGTTGTAAACACTATATTGGAGCTTGTTAGCAGTGCAATAAGGTAAGATAAAGAATTTATAGGCACACAGATTGAAAAGGAAGTAAAACTCTATTTTTAGATACCATTGTTACCTGTGTACGAAGTCCTTAGAAATCTAAAAAGCATCTAAGAGGAAAAAAAAAAAAGAATTCTGTAAGGTTTCAGGATAAAATTTCACCATACAAAAATTCACTGTATGTCTAAATACTAGGTACAAAAAAGTCAAAAGTCAAAATAATAGAATGTTATTGACAATAACACCAAATGTGTAATACTTAGAAATAAATTTAGTAAATTAATACTTGAGTCCTCTACTCTGAAAGCTATTACTTTGTTGAGAGAAATAAAAAAGACTTTTGAGAAATTTAAAAGGCATGAAGCAACTTTCTATGAAGCAGCTACCATTTCTACTTTGCCCAAGCATTTTATGCTTTAAATCTCCCAATTAACTCCATGTGTCAGGAAACAGGCTCAGAAAGTTTATGAACGTTGCCCAAAGTTCAGCAGCTTTTAGGTGGTAGAATAAGATTAAAATCAATGCAGGTTTACTCCAGACCTATTTTCTATCTTTTTTTTTTTTTTTTCCAGAACCTATTTACTTAAACTTTTTTTTAGAGGGTATTTGTAAACTACATGAGAACAGATTTAGTGAGTAAGTAGTGTTATCACTTGCACTAAGTTAGAACACAAATGAGTCACTTATTCATTTATCCATTCACTTATTTATTCATTGTATATCTACATTATATATTCAATATTTAGTATATATATTCAATACAAACTATAAGCATGGTCCTTTGTTAGGTATTGGACAGGCAAAAAAAATGTTGAGATCTGTATGCTAGAGAAGCTATAATACAGTAATGGAATGCACTTACACTAAAAATTTGTTCTAAAAAAAGTATTACTTAGTAGTTAGTAAAGATTATCTCTTTTTTAAAGGTTGTAAAACAAATGAACATTAATTATCACATACTAAGGCAGAAAAGACCTTCAGAGAAGGAAACATTGAGGATATAGAATGGAGATAATGAAGAAGAGATGGTGTAGAGATCAAGGTTCCAGAGGAGAAGTGAAGTGTGGTTACAAGTATGGAAGAAACAGTTCCTGAAAGTTGTTGGAATGATACCCCTGTAACCTATCTATTATAAACTGAATGTTTGTGCTCCTGCTCCTAAGTCATATTTTGAAGCCCTGACACCCAATACAATGGTATTTGGAGGTAGGGCCTTTGGGAGGTAATTAGGTTTAGATGAGGTCATGAGGATTGGATGCTCATAATGGGATTAGTGTTATAAGAAGAGAAAGACCGGACTTGGCTTGCTCTCTCTCTGTCTCTCCCTGTCTATTCTCTCTGTCTATTTTGTTTCTTTATCTCATTTTTTCTCTCTCTCTCTTCATCTACCACTTAAGGGCAGAGCAAAAAGACAGCCATCCTCAAGCCTGGAAGATAGTTCTCACCAGAAGCCACATCTGCTAGCACTTTGATTTTGGCCTATGTCATCTTCCAGAACTTTGAGACATAAATATTTATTTGTTTAAGCCATCCAGTCCATAGCATTTTCCTATAGCAGTCAGAGCTAAGACAACTACCTTCCTTGCTTTCATTTTGAATTAATGAGAAAAAGTATAATAAAAATACTGTATATTTGTAAAAGAAATACAAATATCTAGTTCATTTGGGGAAGATTATCTCAGCAAGAAATGTTATGAGTTTCAACACTGTAAAATTTATAGCTGTATTTTCTAAGTATGCATGTTTTGTCCAATGAATTATAGAATTCCTTATGTAAAAATTAAGCTTTATTACAAAAAAAAAGGAATGAAAAATTTGAGAGACTTAAGATACTATTTCTTACTCCTCAAAAAAGCTTGTTAGTGCATTCAGAATATCTAGGATAATTGGTATCTCTAGAAAGGGGGATTCTCCAAAACCTCTTTATGCTGTGAGTCAGAAAATTGATTTTTTTTCTAACATAAATCCTTTCTTCTACAAATTAAGTTTATTGGATGCCCTTTTTTTTTTCATTTGCTTTAAATTATTGAAATTAAATACAGGTTTAAAAACCTTTATTATTATATATTTAATATGAATATATCAATATTATTTTGATTTTAATATGCTAAAATTAGGTTAAATGGAGAAGGATGGGCACTTACTTTTTAGAATTACAGAAAATAGTTAAATTAAGAAGAAAAAATCAAGTTGTACTAGTAGTTACTATGAAATTTCAAGGAGAATATTTATAATAAACTAGAAAAAATAGAGAAGACATTGTTAGTGAATAAAACAAAGTGTTCACCATTTTCATTTACAGCTGCATACGCTAACAGAATTACTAGTTATTTCTCAAATTGGAGATAGCATTACTTTAGTGTGTCAATTGCCTATTCCTCCCTCTCTTCAAAAATAAATCCACCAGAATTTACCTGTTATTCAAGCAGAGCTAATGTTATTAAACCTACTATCTCAAGGAAGAATGACACCTTAGGAGAGTTTTAGTAGTGTGTTAAAAAAAAAACAGCAGGATATTTATAGGCTTGACATCAATGGTTCAAGGCGTAGTATTAAATATGGGGAACTGATTTGAATTACCAAAGTGCTTGATATAAGAGTTTAATATTGCTGAGGATCTTGAAGAAAATTTTGATTAGTAAACACTGTTTGGAAAGCAAGCTTTTTTATTAAAAAAAAAAAAGCTTTTTAATGTTTATTTTTGAGAGAGAGAGAGAGAGAGACAGAGTGTGGGCTGGGGTGGGGCAGAGAGATAGATGGGGAGACACAGAATCCAAAGCAGGCTCTAGGCTCTGAGCTGTCTGCACAGAGCCTACCGTGGGGCTCCAACACAGGAACTGCTGGGATCATGACCTGATCTGCAGTCGGGCACTTAACTGACTGAGCCACCCAGGCACCTCTGAAAAGCAAGCTTTTGCCTAGGTCATCAACCTATTGCCATGAAAATGAACTGTTTGCCTAGGCAAGTAAATATTTGGCCAACAAACTTTTTAATAGAAGTTTCTGAAGTCAATACTTAAATTATTGATTTCTGGACTTACATTTTGGGCAAGAACTTCCTACAGCAAATATGTAAGAAATGTTAACAGTTGGTCTCAGTTTTCAGTCTTCATAGTTAAGATGGATAGGGTAAACTCAATTCTCAAGAGGCTGTTACAGATAATCAATGAAAAGTCCCAAATCCTGAATGGGTTAGACTTTCCTTGGAAAAGCTCACTGTGTGTACAGGCTCTTCTCTCATTTGCAAATGAGTAGTGAGGTATTTTACCTTAAGTCTCTAGACTGTCTACTCTATTGGCTTAAGGCTATAGGACATAGGATAAAACATGTATATGTGATTTGCTAATACTGTAATTAAGTAAAACAACCATATTTGAAACTTAAAAGCCCATTTTCTCTTGGCAATACATTTTAAATGGAAAGCTGAATTTTACAAGGAGGCATCATGATTTCTGAATGCTTGGGTTTGTTCAGTAAGTACCTAGACTTTACTTAATCAAAGCTATTAAGATTTACACCCATTGATCACCTTTTTAACATTATTTCAGGAAGCAAGAAATCGATGTAGTTTATGCTGTGGGATCTTCTCCGCTATAATAAAATTCTTGGTAGAATTGTTCTTCCATTGAGTAGGCAGGGCAAGTTCTAGACCCTGGGAGATGTATAGGCTTTTGAAATTAAGCCTCTCTTCCCTATCCTCAGTTTGTGGCTCACCCTTGCTTGTGGTGAGAAACTAAAATTCTTGCTGAAATTCAGGCTGGAGTTCTACCATTTTTTTCCCTCCACAGGGTCAGAGAGGTGAGGCAGGCAGCATTAAAGCTTTTGTGTATTTTATTTATTTATGTGACACTGAGTTCACTGCACAAAAGTTGATTATTAATCAGATAAAATAAAACCTGCCCTTGGTTCCATTCTTGGAAATCAAAAATTTGTCTTTAAAATAATACATGCTACCACCTCTCTGCAGGAAGTCCAGTGTGGTGTTTAATCCAGAGGTCTGCCTGAACTGTATTCTAATGGCCCAATTCTGTTTCATATTGGTGACAAAGAATACACAGACCTTGGTCCTTATAATTTTTTCCCCGTAACTTCTAACCACATTCTAATGACATCCAGCTATTTGTGACTTTTTCTTTCACGCTGTACTACAGATTTTCTAAGGGGATGTGTGTGGAAGTTTATGTCAAGGACCACAGAATATGCAAATTTTAAAATCCACTTCCAGTGTATCTTTGTTCCATAGCTCCCTCTCCTTTCTCTACCACTAATAATTACATATCTTTTCTTATTTCCCCACTTAGGAGTTTCTTCTAGCATCTGTAAAGTAGAGAGATTTAGGTCTGCTCCAAGCTTATTTACCACATTCATGTTTTTCCTCAGGAACACTACCCTGACATCAACACAGGTTCTACTTAACACAATCTATAGTCTATGGAGAAAGTTTATTGCTCATATAATCTTGCTTAGGCACATAAAAATCCCTCTGAATTCCATCCTTACTGGGGTAGGAGCTTGATAGTAAAGAGAAGGCTGTCCTCAGATCCCACTAGGGGTTTTGCATTTTATTCTTCTAGCTTAAAAACAACAACAAAAACAAAATTGTATTCAAAAGAGGCATAGGTGCTCAGAGGGGCACCATTGCTTTTCTCAAGTAAGGGAACTTATTATTTTTTTTTATTCATAGAGGAATAATACCTAATACCTATTAAAACTTTTTTTTAATAATACCTTTTGGGGGCGTCTGGGTGGCTCAGTCTAGGCTCAGGTCATAATCTCACAGTTTGTGAATTAGAGACCTGCATCTGGCTGGACAGCTGGGAGCCTGGAGCCTGCTTCTGATTCTGTGTCTCCCTCTCTCTCTGCCCCTCCCTCGCTCGTGCTCATTCTCTCTCTCTGTCTCTCTCTCTCTCTGTCTCTGTCTCTCTCTCTCTATCTCTCAAAACTTATAAATAAACGTTAAAAAATAAAAAAAATAAAAAAATAAATAACACCTTTTGCCTGGGAGGATGGATACTAGTGATTAAATGGTCATTTGTGAAGTGGTCAGTATGTAAATACAAATGCAAATGCTGGAGAGGATCAGATGGTTTTCTGAAAAATAAATTGGATCATGTGAGGCTGGATGAAAATAATTAAAAAAAAAATGTAAAGTCCATGACCAGAATAGAAGGTGTCCTGGACTGTAGAAAACAAATATATCTAATGCTATAAACTCCTTCCATCACTTGTTTTTTGACATGTACAGCAAGATATACGTAGCTTACAACCCTTCTGATCCATTGAAACCTCCGGGCACACTATATAGTACAAAAGTCAATTCATAGGTTACATTTCCTGCTGTTCATATATACATACCTCCTCAGCCACAATTGAAACCTTTAATTTTCTCTATGAAAATCTCTTACCTAAGACTACAAAACTTAGCCAGATCATTTCCTACTCTCTCATCTTGCATATTATTCAGATGTATGATTCCACCAAATTCACTAGACAAATCTGTACATGGTAAACTATATAATTCATATCCAAGTAATACAATGCCAGAGATATATTCTCTAATTGTATAGGATAGGAAAAATTTGACCACTACAAATTACTGCCATTATAAAATTCTGTATCCTCTCAGAATTAAGAAAATTAATCTCTTCTATCCTGTTCACATTGAGAATTTAATATTTTCTTTTGATTCTTCATTCCAGCCAAATGTGGCTTATTCAGGAGTGTCTTTCCAGGGTAGATTTCTTCATCATTTGAAATTGTCTGCAGTATTTTTCCTAGACCCATTCCTTAAGGAATTTCTAATTAGGATATTTCTACTTCATGAATTTCTTATTTAAATTTTTTCAGAATCCAATTGAAAATTGGATTATTTGCCCCAGGAAAACTGAATAGACATTTTTCCAAAGAAGACATACAGATGGACAACAGACACATGAAAAAATATTCAACGTCACTCATCATCAGGGAGATGCAAGTCAAAATCACAATGAGACATCACCTCACACCTGTCAGAGTGGATAAAGTTAAAAAACACAAGAAACAAGTGTTGGTGAGGATGTGGAGAAAAAGGAACACTTGTGCACTGTTGGTGGGAATGCAAACTGGTGCAGCCACTCTGGAAAACAATACAGAGGTTTATCAAACAATTAAAAATAGAATTATTGTATGCCCCGTTAATCCCACTACTGGGTATTTACCTAAAGAAAATGAAAACACTAATTCAAAAGAATATGCATGCTCATGTTTATTGCAGTATTATTTATAATAGCCAAGGTATAAAAGCAACCCAAGTGTCCATTAATAGGGAAATGGATAAAGAAGATGTGTAATATAATATAATATAATATAATATATATGTATATATATTATATAAACATATAATGGAATTGTGTATATACATAATGGACTCAGCCATAAAAAGAATGAGATCTTGTCACTTGCAACAATTTGGATAGACGTAGAGAATATTATGGTAAGTGAAATAAGTCAGACAGAGTAATACAAATACCATATGATTTCACTTGTATGTGGAATTTAAGAAACAAAACAAAGAAAGAAAAAAGACAGACTCTTAAATACACAGAACAAACGGGTGTTTGCCATAGGGACAGTGGGTGGGATTGGGTGGAATAGATTAAGGGGGGTTAAGAGTACAGTTTTGGGGAACCTGGGTGGCTTGGTTGGTTAAAGTTTGGCTTTTGATTTTCACTCAGGTCATGATCTCATGGTTCATGGGTTCAAGCCCTGCATAGGGATTCAAGTCCGAGTACAGAACCTGCTTAGAATTCTCTCTTTTTGCCCCTCCCCTCCCTGCACATGCTAGGGCTCTCTCTTTCTCTCTCTCTCTCTCAAAATAAATAAATAAACTTAAAAAAAACTGAACAAAGAGTATACTTGTGATGAGTACCGAGTAATATATAGAATTGTTGAATCATTATACCATATATCAGAAACTAATGTAACATTGCATGTTAATTATACTTCACTAAAAAAATGCAAAAGGTAAAAGAATATAAAGAACCAATTTCACCAAGTTGAGAAAATATAATTAAGTACTCAAAACACACGTGGGCATTGCATAGCTATTTTGTCATCTGTCTTATTTAGCAGTATCTCGTTAACAAAAGAGGTACTCTAAAAATTAAGTGCATAAATTGTGTTCTGGGCCCAACTTGCTGTTAAAAAGGTGGTAGTCAACACCTATTAGGGAGAAATAGTTAAAAGAGAATAAAAAGTATAAAACATATAGCAGAAGAGAGATAGAGGGTAATTATTTCTCCAGATTGTCATGCCTTAGGTGACAAAAATCTCACATACCATTTAACTCTTCTCCTTACAGGGTAATATAAAATAATTTTACCTTGAGGTATTTTTTCTACTTATAAGCTTGCAATTAGTAGATAATAAGATCAAATGTACAATATAGTGGTTATCATCAACATGATATTATATACATTTCAAAATTGCCACAAGACTAGATCTGACCGGTTCTCATTACAAAAAAGAAATGATAATTATGAGACATGTCAGAGGTGATAGCTAAAGATACAGTAGTAATCATGCTGCAATATATAAATCCATTAAATCAACACATTGTATACCTTAAATTTACACATGATCTATGTGAATAATGTCAAAAATTTAGAAATAGCAGAAGTAAAACTATCGGATCTCTGAAACAGTAATTAGTAAGAGTTTATTGTGCACATAAAAACAATGTGTAACCTGGGAGCTCTCAAACCAGCAGTGAAATGAGGCACACTGGTATATTGTTATAAGACAGCTGATAGAGTGAGAATGCAGAGGCTGTTTATTCTTTACAGTGACTGTAACATCAGAGCTTCCCTAGTGATAGGGGGATGGTTAAAAGTAGTTACCTCCTGTCAGTTTTGGGGAACATTTTGAGGATTGTTTATAGTTTTCAGAGGTCTTTACGAGAAGCAAAGCAAATTAAGTTTTGCTTGTTTGGAGAATAAGCTAAATTAAGTTTTGCTTGTATGGCTTAATTGGTTAGGTCTCCTCAGTAAATTATCAAGGCCGGTAGCCATTTTGTCTTTGATTTTGACAATTGTATCTCAATCAAAAAAAAGTTGGTTGGCAAAATACTCATGAGCTCCATTCATGTCATTGCAAATGGCAAAATTCCATTCTTCTTTGTGGCTCAGTAATATTCCATCATATACATATATACATCACATCTTCTTTATCCATTCATCAGTCATGAATGGAGCAAAGAATATTATGCTAAATGAAATAAGTCAGTCAGAGAAAGACAAATACCATATGATTTCACTGACATGTGGAATTTAAGAAACAAAATTAGTGAGCAAAGGGCAAAAAAAGAGAGAGGAAGGCAAACTAAGAAACAGACTCTTAACTATAGAGAACAAACTGGTGGTTACCAGAGGAGAGGAGAGAGGGGGATAGATTGAATAGGTGATGGGGATTAGGGAGTGCGCTTGTGATGAGCACCGGGTGATGAATGGAAGTGTTAAATTACTGTACACCTGAAACTAATATAACACTATGTTAACTAACTGTAATTAAAAACTTAGCCAAAAGCTGGTATCTTCAAGTCTTGGAATTTTCTAGAGGCCCCTTCTTGTTCATATCTATTCTGTGTACTTACTATGTATTAATTTATCTTTGGGTAAGTCATAGCACTTTAAGCATCCCAATCACTAGGCTGAATTCTAGATGTGCGTATTTAGAAGCACAGTATATATTGTCTCTAATAATGGCAAATATATTTAAAACAAGATATAGATAAATAGATAGATACACATAAATATCATATGTGATATTTATGTATATATATGTAATTGATATGTAATTGGTATATGCATGTATGTAGTACATATATAATAGCATATAGTATATGATATGCATTTTCCAAAGTCACTTCTGATTTTCTGTTTATATTTCCTTAGCCCTAAAATGATCCCCCAGTCTTCTTCATCTGACTTATTTTTCCTGCTATGATGTCTTCTCTTTCTACCTCTTCCTCAGAGGTCTTCACTTAATCCCTGACACCCAGATAGGTCTTCCCATTCTGTTCCATAGTTACCAAGGTGGGGATCTTTTGTTAGTTTTAATTTACAGCTGTTGCTGTTTGCACTATCAAAGGTACTAGTTCAAAGTCCTAAACCAAATGGATACATTAACTACTTAGTGATCTTTCACGGATCCTTTCCTTTTGCTAGATTTGGAATTATTCTGAAAACTTTGAACAAACTTAATAGTGACAACAACACTGAAATCCTTTTTTATTACCTCTTTTTTACAGAACAGTTATTCCTGTCAGCCCTTGTTGTGATGTCTCAAGGGACTACTCTGATTTGTATGTCTTTCTCATATTTTATGTGTATTTCCTTCCAGAAATTTTCTGTAGCTTTAATTAATGAAGGGCTGCCTCAATTTAACACTATTCAGCTTGTTGAATAATGGGTTTTTTGTTCTTCACCATGTATATGGATAACCCGTTTACTAGATTCTAATGTCTTTGTCTGGTTATTCTTTCTCATAATTTTTGTCCTGATCAAGAATTTCATATAATTAAAATTTTTTTTCACAATTTATGCTATCCTCCTTTCAAGGTCAAACTGATAATATTGTTTACATTCTAAAAACTGAAAAGATTTCATCCACTATGTTTTTTCCTCTTCCTCTGAGCAAACCTGATACCTAAAGTTTCGGAGTTACAAACATAGATTGGTTTTATTTTTTTAATGTTTATTTATTTATTTTAAGAGATAAAGAGCTCAAGTAGGGGAGAGGCAGAGAGAGAAGGAGAGAGAGAATCCCAAGCAGGCTCCACACTGTCAGCACAGACCCCAATGCATGGCTTGATCTCACAAACACTGAGATCGTGACCTGACCCAAAGCCAAGAGTTGGTCTCTTAAGTGACTGAGCTACCAAGGTAACCCAGATTGGTTTTATTTTTTAATTAGATAGTGAATTTGTTTGTGATAATGCTGTTAGAACACAACTGTGTTCTTTATTTCAGCCCAAGAAATTCAAACATCCTTGTAATACTAAGGTCGCTCATTTCTTTAATCTTTTTCATTTGCTTCTTTATTTTAAATACTATCTTTTTTTACTATTTTACAAGGGCTAAAGAATGTGTATAAACTATGTTTCAATTCATGACATCAGGCTGGTCTGAGTGCAGTGGTGTTTCCATTTAATTGATCACAGCCAGTTATAGATTTCATGACATCAAACAGGCAAGCTTTTTATTAACAGAAATTTATTTATGGATCTTAAATAAGATGCACTTATTATCAATGATTTCAATCTGAGATTACCACTGAAAATGTAGAACAAAGTAGTTAGGTACTTGTATTAATGCTGTATATAGAGGCAGTCAAATGGTTAAGAGAATATAACCCCATTCATTCATTTATCTTATTTTCTTAACAAAAATTACAAAATAGTTTAGACAACCCCAAATTCATAAATAGTATAATGAACATCTGTGTAATGATGACCTAGCATAAGAAAAAGAAATGAAAAATGTAGAACCTGTGTATATTTCTCTTCTCAATACAAACTACAGTCTCTTGCCTATCTAAAATAACAACTTGTAAATATCTATTATGCTGAATTTGGCGTTTTCTATTTCTTAGAACTTTTATGTACTACATATCTATAACATAAACCATTATACAAACTATATATCTATATATCCATATATACTATATATATATATATATATATATATATATATATAGACACACACACATGCACATATGTATATGTGTACATACACATGCATGTATGTATACATGTACATATGTATGCAGATATGCAGATATGCACTTTGCACAATAGCATGGGACAATGATAATAACCACACAGGCTGAAACCATGACAGTGATATTAATAATCAATGGAAAAATTACAATTTTCCAAAACTTCTGAAAAACTGTCAAGTACTAAAAATCTTTCTTACTGCCAGTGACAAATGTGTAGGGAAGTGAAAAAAGCGGTAAAACCAGTATTTATTTAATACCCTGTAATCTAAAATATTAAAAACTTTGGTAATTGAGGTATTTTATTTCTTTGAAAAAAAACCAGTGTGTTTTGAACAGAACTTGCCTTCCCATTATCTGGATTATGATACAGATTGAGCATCTTTTTTGACTTCAGAATTGTCCCACTTTTTTCTAAGTTTCAATAAGCTTCCAACATTTACCTTTTGTGCTTTTGATGTTATGACATATCTATAACAACTCCTTTAATATGAACATTTTTGCTGATGGGGCTCCCTTTGTTTTCCCCACAATCATTTTTTCTCATTTATTGCAATAATTTTGCCCTCGCTAAGTTTCTCTAGCTGCATAGCTAAAGCCTCTTGAAAAGCAACAGTGTCTACATTCCAATGGTCAGCTATTTCTTCTCTAACCATAGTTACATTTAATTTGAATTTTACTTCCAGCATTATCACATGTTACTTCTTTGCTGTGCTTTTATCTTTGTTGGTCACTTTCCTTTTTTGATTACCCATTTAAAAATATGTATAATGTGAGTTTATCATTGGGAGACACAAAGACAACCAAACTATGTGAATTGCTGTCTGTGCACGAACAGAATAACAGATGCCCAGTGACCAACAAAAGACAGACTTTGAAAGAGATGATGTGTTGGTCGTGATCAGGATGCACATCTGTTACTTACAGAGTGAACTACAGACAGAAGAGCTGGCAGCAAAGTTTGTACTTTATATAATTATTCACAGATATTATATCATGTAACTGAAATTTGAATTGTGTTATGGGGTGACTGATGTATTTTTAACTATGGTAAGTGAATTTCATGCATATTAAAACCATACAAAGTGGAGTAATATTCTACATATTTTTACACTTTTTATAAATGATATTATACTCAGCTTTTGCTTACAAGTGACTTTATCCTTACAAATATGTTTATGTGATTCTTTTGTGCTTATGTGTGTACCATTAGTTCATTCATTTTTATGGCTGTGTTTAATGCAATTAAAGAAATAAAACATGCTTCTGTGTTTAGTCTTATATAGGTAGTAATTTATATTTCCTCAAATATTTTGTCATTACATATAGTACTACTATGAATATTTTCCTATATGATTGGCTCTTTAGCTTTTAAGACTTTTTTTGAGTTTATTTATTTTTGAGAGAAAGAGAGAGAAGGGGCTGGGGAGGGGCAGAAAGAGAAACAAGGAGACCCAGAATTCAAAGCAGGCTCCAGGCCCCGAGCTGTCAGCCTGATGTGGGGTTTGAACCCATAAACTGTGAGATCATGACCTAAGCCAAAGTTGGGCACTCAACAGACTGAGCCACCCAGATGCCCCAGTTCTTCAGATTTTATGTGCATAAGAATCATCTAGGGATGGGCCGCCTGGATGGCTCAGTTGGTTAAGTGTCCAACTTTTGACTTCAGTTCAGGTCATGATCTCATGGTTCATTCGTGACATAGAGCCCCATGGGGGGAGGAGAGTCTGCTTGTGATTCTCTCTCTCCCTCTCTCTCTGTCCCTCTCCAGCTCATTCTCAAAATAAATGAAGGAACTTAAAAAAAATAAAGAATCATCTTGGGAGATATCAAGATATACAAAAAACCAATTTCCAGGCCTAGAAATTCTGATTCAAACGATTTGGGGCCCTGGACAGTGGTTATTATCAATTAATTAACTTCTAGAAATTCTCTATAAGTAGTGTACAGTCTGAATTGATAACAATTATTCTGGAATATATTAACTGGGGTGAAAATCCTAACTTGTGGCCTATGTGCATCTTTAATTTTATAATTTGTCCCCCAAAATGGTTGTAACAATTTCTACTTTAACCAGAAAAATATTAGACATGTTCCCATATTCCTGAGGAGATTTTGAATTTTTAAACATATATAATGGTTATAAATTTTGCTACTGCATGGTTTGATCACAGGTTCATATATTTGTAAATGTCATCTTCCAAGTTCATATATTTTACCAATTTTCTAATGACATTGTTTAGGTTTTCCTCATTGATATTCAATTTTTAAATGTATTCTGGCTATTAAAAGTTTATTATATGCACTTAAATATCAGATTATCTTCTGGTCTTTTTAAACTTTATGTATTATCTCTTTAAATATACAGACATCAATTTTTTTCAAATTTGGGAACAGTGTTTACCAAAGTTTCTGTTTTATTGTTTAAGAAATTCTTCCTTATACAAATGACATAAAGTTGCATTCTGATATTTTTGTTGAAAAGTTCAAAATTTTACTTTTGTTTAAATCTTTAATCTACATGGAATATGTTTGGTCATAACGAGGACAATAGGTATCAAACTTTTTACATTTGTTAGATAGTATGAAAGATATACAGATGCACCATGTGAACCAGCCTTCAAGAAAGAATTTGTTGGTCAAGGGTGAAGAATATAGTTAGTTGACATCCTAGGCCATGCTATTCTCAAGGCAGCCCCCAACAATGAATGTATAATATAGAGATAGCCAAGGGAATGTTCTCATTGGGGCCCCAGGTAACCAAGATGGTAGTACCAAGGACTCGTCATTTCTGTCCAAAGTAGGACTCAGGACCCCTATGTCAGGCAATCTTTGCTCCCAGGCTCTCTTTTTAGTGATATCAAAGTGTTCAGAAAGGTCTAAAGGGATATAAGGAGAAGATTGTTCCTTGAAGACAGCACATGCTCCACTGTGAAAAGTTGATATTATATCTACAGTTGCTGTGTTGTGATCTAATTCCTGCCTAACCTTTTCTGATGAAGAATTTTCTGGGACTCTGTGGCATTATCTAACTCCCTTGTCAAGTTCTGAATCATAGTATATGAAAATTTCCCAGCTTTCCAGGCCTATTGAAAAGTATGTAGTAAAGAGCCTTGAGGACAGAAGAAAGTCCAGATTTCTCTGTGAGGCTTCACATTTAGTTTTCAATTCAAGGTCTATTTGCATTCATCTTAAATCAATTTATCCAAAGCTCTCTTTTTCTGTAGGTGAATTAGCAAGTCAAATTGGACCCTGGATTATATCAGAAAAAATACTGGAAAAAAAACCCCAAAACCAAACACAGATATCAGTTTATTAAAATAAAAAAAAATCTATTTTTACTTTCCAGATAGACATCATGAGACATTTGTTCCACAAATCCAATTTTACCTTTTGGGTGCCAGGTAAGAGTCTATATTCAACCAAAATATCTCTATGAAATACTTAAATAATATTGTATAATTTCAATGACTTTGAAAAAGAGTGATCTGATGCCAAGCAAATGATTTATAGTGGAGAGATCACAAGGAAGATCTCAAGCCATAAAGAAGTTGAGCTTAAGTAAGACACTTTCACTGCAAGATATGTAAAAGAGACACAATCTCCAAATAAATACTTTCTGATTACTGTCTTTTATAATTTTTTTTCTTCTGTGAAACTTCAGCACAAAGCCTAGCTCCTATAAAAGATCCCTAGAAATTATTTTCTGTGAAGACATGATTATCCCATCTTAAATACAGTGTATTCAAAACTATGTCCACAAACTCATTGATACTTCTCTGATCAAGAGATACTCCTCTCACCAATTCAGGTCCACCTCTTCTTGGGTGTGGACTGGACATAGCGAGTCAAATGAATCGTATTTCCAATGAATAAAGTGGAAGTGTCATTGTGTATTTCACAGACTTAGTAATAAAAGACCCTGTGGCTGGCTGGTTATTCTCTCAGCAAGTTATTAAGTAAGTTGCTTTAGGAGAAGGCTGCTGCCATATTTATCAGACCATTGTGAAGTCCTAAGTGGTATGTAACTGAAGCATCCTAACAATATTCATCAAAGGACTAATGCCTCCAACCAATGGCTATATCAATCAGATTTCTTAGTTGTAGACTTCTAGCTCTAGTAGAGCCTTTAGATGATTACAGTCCTAGTGGGCATCTTGGCAGTAATCTTATGAGAGATCCTGAGTCAAGAATACCAAGCTTAGTCACTCTCAGATTCTTGACCCATAGAAAGAAAAGAAGTAAGATAAGAAATATGTATTGTTTTAAGTCACCATATTTTTTATGATTTTATTTTATTTTGAGAAAGAGAGAGAAAAAGAGAGAGAGGGTACAGAGAAATAGGGGAGGACAGAAAGAGAGAGAGTGAGAGAATCCCAAGCAGGCTCCATGCTGTTAGCACAGAGCCCAACAGGGGGCTCACTCATGTGAACCATAAGCTCATGACCTGAACCAAAATCAAGAGTTGGATGCTTAACCAACTGAGCCACCCTGGCACCCCTAAGTTACCACATTTTAGATTAATTTGCTATGCAGTGATTGGAAACTAATTCACTAGCTTTGATATAATAGGGAGTGTTAACCTTTGACAGCTTTATCTCTTGGTATGTTTGCCATCTTGAAAAGTTACTCAGTAGTTGATTCCAATTATTCAAGAAACCAATTAATTATAAGAAACTAGTACTAAAGAAAGCTGAAAAGCACCCAAAGTGGAAACACATCAGTTGAATTGACTATATATCATATATTTTAGCAAGTCACAAGGAAATTACAGACATTAGATTGTCTGTATTGTGTCTAAGGAATGTCTAGTATTAAGGATATAGGTCTTCTAAGTTAAGTAACATGTGTCTATGGGAAATCCAGTACAACGATCCATCAAAGAGGAAAGAAAACACTTAGGAGAATAAAAAAATCAAATTTATCCAAACAAAGCATAATAACTATTGATTCTGGTCATTTGGATCTTGCTTGTTGGTTTTGGAATTTGTATATATCCTATAGAAGTTGTGTGATCTGGTGTTCTGGATGGATGCTACCTGCTCTTCTAAGGACCATCTATTTCTAAAAGGTTCCTAAATATCCCCAGCTTTAGCTTTCAGATCATGTGGTGGTTAATTTTATGTGTCAACTTGATTGGGCTAAGGGATGCCAAGCTAGTTGGTAAAACATTATTCATAGATATGTCTGTGAAGGTGACTCTGGAAGAGATTAGTACGTGAATCAGTAGTTTGAGTAAAGAAGATTGCCCTCACCAATTGAGGTAAGCATCACTTAATCTCTTGAGGGCCTAAATAGAAAAAAAAACGGGGGGGACTTTACCTTCTCTGCTTCAGCTGAGACACCCATCATCTCCTGCTATTGGACATTGATATTCCTCGCTTTTAGGCATTTGGACTCAGACTGGGACTGATATAATCAGTCCCCTATTCTCAGGCCTTCAGATTCACTCAATTACATCACCAGCTATCTTGGTTCTCCAGCTTGTGGATGGCAGAACCATCTTGGCTTCCACAACCATGTGAATCAATTCCTATAATAAATCTCTGCTTACATATACCTATGTTTCTCCTATTGTTTCTCTGTAAAACCTGAATAATACAGACTATAACAGCATTTCGGTAAATAGAGTGTTAATTATTCTCTTAGAAAGATGGGGTTCTAAGGATTCATTATTTGAGGTTTTATTGGTGTGGTAGCTGTGAAAGAGTGCCTGATTATTTTTTTATAGACTGTTCAGACACTTTAAAGTTTTTTTTCCATCATGATAAGTGCACTTTTTAGTCCTAATTACATATTTCACCCATGCCCCTACTCACTTCGCATCTGGTAACTGTCATTTTTTAAAAATTAAAGTTTCTTGATATTTCTTCTAGAAGAGTAGAATTTACTTATCCAGATTTTACAACATAAAAGTGCTATTTTGGAGAATACTGAGAAAAGACTATAGTTTGCACTTTGGATGATAAGACTGGGTTTATTAGAGAAGCCCTTTGTAACATTTTTCATATCTATTTTCAATAGGGCAGTACCTAAGAAGGAAGTAATATTGGCAGAAACATAGTTTTGTCTATAACTATCTCAACAAGGGGAGAGTTGATGAACACTAACAGGGATCAATTCCATCTGTAGAGCCAGTGGCATATCCTAAGTAATGGAAGCTTAAGTGTCTCAGGGAACTTCGCTAATACTAGTTTAGTATTCTGCCTTTTTCATCTTTCCCAAATATTAGAGGTGATATGGTAGTGAAATTTCAAAGTAAGTGGAGAAGTTGTCAAAGCTATTTAATGAAAGTATCAACAAAATGTGCCTCCTTGTTATTGAATGGGTCGGAATTCTCAAGATTGGGGACACCAAATCAAATATTTTTTTGTGACCTTGAGAGCTATAACTCTCTGGCAAGGCAATTTTTTAGTCCATCTGTGAATAAGTAGTGAGTAGCTCATTTGCAAATCCATTAAGGCAAGAGAGTAAAGTATTAAAATACTCGGAGATGATCAAGAATCTTGAAGCTTAGGGTCTTGTCTGTGTCCAATATTGTCACTTTTACCAGGATTATACAGGTGACAAGTCAAACATGTACCAGAAGCTACTCCAGCCATTCTTGTAGTTTCCCTACCCAATATTAAATAAACACCAATTTTCCCTTGCTGCAATGGATAATTTCATACAACATCGTAAGGCTCCATTTGAAGTCATCCTCTTGTGTGATTTACAAATCAGATTTTCCAACATATTTTGTTCTATTTTTTTAATGTATATTTATTTTTGAAAAAGAGAGAGAGAGCAAAAGCTGGGGAGGGGCAGAGAGAGAGGAAGACACAGAATCTGAAGCAGGCTCCAGGCTCTGAGCTGTCAGCGGGGCTGATGCGGGGCTCGAACTCATGAACTGTGAGATCATGACCTGAGCCGAAGTCAGACGCTTAACCGACTGAGACACTCAGGTGCCCCTGTTGTTCTATTTTTGAAGCCAAACACTGTCCTTCCATAATAGTTTTCTGGTACTTCTCCAGAGATTAGGCCTTTGAGTGTTATTACGGATTCAAATATCTTAGTAAAGTCTAACTGTATGGCATAATTATCAGTTAGGGCAATTTTCTCCTCTCTTTTTACATGGTTTGTACCATTACAATAGTCAAATCCTCAAAAAATATTAAAAGTTCTTTAATCTCTTTAACTTTTTAAATTGGAGTGCCTGTTGCAGTCAAGAACTCAATTTTTGAACCATTCAAAATCATGGGATATATGATCACTACACATAGCAACACAGTTATTTCTTGCTAATTGGCAAACTCCATTGACTGCAATGAGTGAAATATCATCATCCAGGTTGATTATGCTTCTAGCAAGGTGTCTTGGTACAGTGATGCAAATTAAAATTTGTAAAGGTGGTTCCAGCCTGTTAATTCTGTTTTTTTTCCTTTGTTTGTTTTTGTTTGGTTTTGTCTTAAGGTTAAACTATAACAAACAATAACAAATATGGAATTACTATAAGGGTCTTTAAAAGTTTGATGGGTCATGGACAATTCTATAACAAAGCCTAGTCAGTAATGAGTTTCTTCCTCTTCTTGTAGTAGAAGGACAACAGCAGATTTTTAATTTTTACAATGTTATATGAAAATGTGTTTGAGAAAAAGTAATAGAATTTCATAATGGGCAAGCCACTTGTCACATAACTTTTGTATATTCAGTGTGCAACAAAGTTTGCAAGGTGTAAGAGACCATCAAAGTTAAGGGAGAACAAAAAACAATTTGGTATTAAGTCTCCACTGGTTAAAGTGCAGCTGTTATTTTTCTGATATAAAATGGGTAGAATTGGCTTTGGGTGAGAGAAAGACTGTAATTAACCCATAATCTCAGATTATACTCATGAAATTGAATCAAAGTATCAATTGCTGCCCCTATTTCTCAAATATAAATAGGTAACAAAGTTTATGACAGTTAAGTGTGAGTGATTATTGAAGAGGCCATTTTAAATCTCAAAGTGACTGATCACATCTAGGTTCAAAGGAAGGCATCTGATACCAAGGACTTGATTAAATCATATAGCACAGATAAACGTAGTAAAACTTTTAATATTTTTTTAAAATAACTGACCTGGAAAAGTTTTGAATGGCTTATAGACTGTCAGAAGTGAAGGATTTATCTCATCAGAATGAATGAAGTCTTAGGTAATACATTTTATTTTGGTAAATTTAACTTTTCTTTGGAAGTTTTTTTTGGGGGGGACAAATCAGCAAGTACACAGTTTTATAGCTTATCTCACAATCCGAACATTGCAAAGGTAATTGGATGTAATATATTGGAACAAAAGAAGCATCATAGGGAAATTTGAAATTCTTAAGGACTTGTGATAATTAGGAGGGTGCCTCAGCAATATTCTGGAGTAAATTGTGGTACACTGTTGATTTTTCTGGGAAAGGCACATGGAACAATCTAGATAACCTCAATCTAGAAAGACACTAAAGAAAGCAGAACACAGATCAGTGATTATTAAAGATGGAACCAGAAGCAGAACTGAAGATGAAATAGTATTTGTCTTTAGAATTATGGGAAGCAGGGAGTTATTATTTTATTTATGGCTCTGAAGTTATGAATAAATGTACATCTTTGTTCATTGGTTTTCTTGACCAGGAGGATTAATTTATTACAAAAACCTGTACAAGGTATGATTAGTACATTAGGCTTTCAAGGATTGGCTTTAGTTTTATTTCTAATTTCAGAGAGGAATACATAGATAATTCCCCAATTTCTACACATATAAGTAGAAATTAGTGATAGCCTAAATATCTCCTAGAGAGCTTCAATTTGAGTTTGATTTAGGCACAAGGATACCAGTAAATAAATTTCCAAATTATCTATAACTACATTATGAATAACTGGGTCCCTGGGGCTTTCCAGGAAGGCACCTTCAGGAAACAATATCATCTCACATTTTATTTGCATAGTGATTTATCAACCAGCTTTTGTTTAAAAATGTCCTGTTTTTTGTACTGTAATGTTTAATCTCAAGTTAGCAATATGATGTCATTGATTGAAGAATAGAGGAGGGATGTGCATAGTCAGCTCCCATAAGACAGCACAAGCTGATTCAAGCACACCCTTTCGGTGGATGTCACAAAGGTTGAAGGGACTTTTAAAAAAATCTTTAAAAAATTTTGTTTATTTATTTATTTTGAGAGAGACAGAGACAGCTCCAACAGGGAAGGGGCAGAAAGAGAGGGAGAGAGAGAATCCCAACCAGGCTCTGTGTTGCCAGTGCAGAGCCAGACGTGAGGCCAGAACTCAAGAAACTGTGAGATCATGACCTCAGCTGCAAGCAAAAGTCGGACGCTCAGCCGACTGAGTCACCCAGGTGCCACCAGCAACTTTTTTTTTTTCTTAAAAGAAGGGTGAGAATTATAGGATGGAACATCAGGATTTTCAGCATTGTAGCTCTCTGCCACACGGACAGTTTGGAGAAAGTTATGTGATGGTTCAAGGGCTTCAAGTAAATGCTATAAAGCACATTTTAGTTAAACGTGTTCAAGGTTATCCTTTAATATTTTGTGACGTGTCTCCTCATAAGTTTAAGAGTTAAATGGAAAGATTAGGCACTTGGTTCACCTTTCATTGGAGACCTTAATCCCTTACTCACATATTTTTTTTTGCTTTCATTTTCTCAGCTAAGGCATTACAATTATTTTTCCAATTTGTTTTCTGCTTACAATATCTACAGGTGTCGATTTAGAGGTTTCCTCCATTCACAGTTTTCACCTGGATGGGAGCATGAACTGGTTTAATATGTAAAGTCATTAGTTTATTCTAGGTCTTGCTCTGCTTGTGTTTTAAGATTGATTCAAAATCTGTAGCAAGGCGCTATGCATCCAGCAATGGGATCTTCTCACTGCCACCTTTGCTAGTATATCAAACCCCCAAATGGCCTAGTAGAGGCCGTTCACACAAAGTGAGAAGAAAGTAGGGGTCATATCCGAGCCAGGTACCATTCTTGAATCTTGTCAAATGGTGTTGAAGATTTCTCTCTGAAATCTACAATGGATTTATCTTTTCTTTGCTTACAGAACTGGATTCGGGCCTGACATAATTTCTAGGAAAGACCTCCAGAAGAGTTTGTCAAAATGCCATAGCTTTCCTAAACACTTCTGACATCCTATGGGATTTGCAGTTTAAGGTTTGTAGGCTACCCTCTGCATCTTCCCTATCTGCCATGGCCAGCGTTAATTTTTTTTTTTTTATAATCTAAGGATCTTAGCAACATGTGAGCCATTTGATATACACTTCACAGTCCTAGATTTCATGTGTGTAAGACTATTTAAAATTGTTCTGTATATTTCTATGTCCCCATCTAAGCTTTGAGAAGAATGAACAATGGCTCTTAGTTTAGACTTAGAAGAAGATTTAACATCAGCTGTTAAGTGTCTGTCCCTATTTTGAATGGATTTAACTTAATGTCAGTTGACTTTTCAGGGTTTCAGTCTTACCAGAATGAAAAGAAAGAAGATCAGAGGGGAGGATAAAAGAAGATCAGAGGGAAGAGGAAAAGCAGGATAAAAGCAGTTGGGTTCAAGCTTTGTTTAGAGAGATCCAAAACAAAAATACTTTTTCATTTTTCTAAATTATCCATGTGCCTTTGCAAAGGAAATGAAAAAGTGATTTTGGAGTCCGAACTTCTTTATTCTTTCCATGTTTACATCATTGGTTAATGTTTATATCATTGCATTTTTCCCGTCTGTTCCTCAGAAGTGTGTGTGTGTGCATGCATTAAAACAGATAAATGTAATCAATACCTCTTTTTGGCTCCAGAACGACGTAATAATAGGTGAATGTTAATAATTTTAATTGGCTCAGTTTTTATTTATTTAAAAAAAAATTTTTATAAGGTTTTATTTATTTATTTATTTATTTATTTATTTATTTATTTTTGAGACAGAGAGAGACAGAGCATGGGCAGGGGAGGGGCAGAGAGAGAGGGAGACACAGAATCTGAAGCAGGCTCCAGGCTCCGAGCTGTCAGCACAGAGCCCGATGCCGGGGGGCTCGAACTCACAAAACGAGAGATCATGACCTGAGCCGAAGATGAACGCTTAGCCGACTGAGCCACCCAGGCGCCCAGTTTTGAATGTTATTATTGTCTTAGTTCTGCCTTTTTAAACCCCCAATATTGATCCTTTAAAAATATGCAGTGATTTAATTTAAATGTTTACTAATATTTTTGCTTACCCTTTTCCCTTTTTTTTTCTCAATCTCACACCTTCAACCTAGGTTTACTTTCCTTTTTAAAAATCAGCCAAATATTTTGCAGCTATTTGATAGAGTAGCCACTAGACATATATAGATACAGAAATTTTAAATCATTAAAATTAAGGAAAAGTGAAAATTCTGTTAATCTGTCTCATTTGCCACATTTTAAGCACTTGTGAAGACATGTGGCTAGCAGCTCCCGTATTGGATCCTGCAGATACAGAACGTTTTCATCACACTGAAAGTTCTATTGGGCAACCGTGATCTATAGAGGAGGTCTGTTAATATTACCCTGGTTGGTTTTGTGTATTTTGGAACGTATACAATTTGATCTAATGATTTTTGATAACACAAAGAGATCAGTGATTGTGAGAGACTGAATTCATGACTGTTCCAGGCAATGAAAACCTGCACGACGATGCGGTTTCCGGGACAGTGTTCACACAGGTCTTACGCACACTCAGTGACAGCCGATTTCATTATTTTGAACAGAAGCACACAAAGATGATCATTGGCCACTGCACAAAATTAAGACTGCTTCAATCATTTTCCTATTTCATTCTTTTCCAGTTCAAAGCTGGTTCATTCTTCTAGCCCCTGGTATATTTTCAAAGAGCAAAGTTTCTTTAATCTTATGATTTTAAGAGTACATTTTCTCAGTAATGTTGTTTTGTATTATAAAATATCCCATTTCATTTCAAAGAATAAGGTTTCTAAGTATTTTATGTGCTTGATGCTCATTAGCAGAAACAGCTTTACAGTTTCCCACACTTGAATGAGAGTTTTTTCTAGGATACAGAAATTGAAGTTGACAGTTATGTTCTCTCAACTTTGAAGATATTATATCACGGTTTTCTGGCATATACTCTTACACTTGGGAAAACTGCTGACAGTCTAATTATGGTTGCTTCGTAAGTAATCTGTCTTTTCTCCCCAGCTGCTTTCATTTAGTTGTCTTTGGCGTTCTCCTGTTTTAGAATCATGCATCTAGGCCTGGATGTCTTTTTTTTTTATGTTTGGGATTCATTGTGCTTATCAAGTTTGAATATATATCTCTTTCAACAATTCTAGAAAATCTTACCTCACTCTGTCTTCACATGTTACTGCTTCCTCCTTTTCCCCTGGACTCTAGTGGGATAAATATTAGTCTTGTTCAATCCCCCAGCTTCCTTTACCCCTATTTAATACTCTTGCATCTTGCTGTTTTTATTCTCTAGGTTTCATAGAACTAATTTATTCAGATATCTCTTACAATTATTAATTCTCCTTAAGCCACGTCTATAATGTTGCTTAACCCATCCACTGAATATCCCTTGGAAATAGTCAAGAGTTTACTGAATGTCTGTTCAAGGCAGTGCTGAGGATATCGGATTCCCTAGAGCTATGTAGTTCATTTGACTTTTTATTTACTATTGATTAAGATATTTTACAACTCTCTGAGGGTAAAGGTTAACTTGTGGCAGACTTATTACAATGCAAATTACTCTTGTCTGAGACCAATGCAAATGATTGTTGCCCTGTTAAAATGATAATCACAAAGGTTATCCTTTATTGCCCCCAAAGAACATTTACTGTTTTGTATCTCATTTGCAATCTTTATTTTTTTCTTTTTTAATGTTTATTTAATTTTGAGAGAGCAAGCGTGGGAGGGGCAGAGAGAGAGGGGAGACAGGATCTGACGTGGGCTCTGCACTGACAGCAGTGAGCAGGATGCGGGGCTCAAACCCACCAACCATGAGATCATGACCTGAGCCAAAGTTGGACGCTCAATAGACTGATCCACCCAGGCGCCCCTCTCATTTGGCAATCTTAATCTACCATTTATATTTTTAAAAAAGTTCCTATTAGAGAATATAAACTTTCCCTCACAAACGCCATAGAAAACAGCTTTACCATCTTACTGGTTCCATCATTTATGAGTTATTTAATACATCTTTGATATGCATTCATTTTACATGTGTTGGAATATCGCATTTTCAGCTTTTGAATATTATCCTTTACATGTTTGGGGGCATTGCCATCAAGATGCCTGTGATCACTAACCAGCAGGGAGCAATTAGTATGCTGACCAGGAAGGATACCTCATGCGCTGTTAAATCCCAGGCAAGTCTGTCTTGGCTCTTTGAGTGATTCCTGAGAAAGATTAATAGATTCAATATATAAACTTGTTTGCTTGTGGTTCTTAGTTAAGTTTGATTCTGGTTCTGGTTGGCTTTTGACCTTTTCCACATTGGTGGTAGCAAGGATCAAAAATTTGGGTTCCTCATCTAACCGTTTAGTGGCTTCTTTTAGTAGAAATGGGAATTTATTCTCTGTTGAGTGAGAGAACAGAAAAAATAGGAGGTTTTTTTTTTAAATTTTATTGTTGTTATTGTTTATGCTATTTGTTTTGCCTATTTGTTAGCTCAAAACAATTAAGAAAATATATCAAGACCATTGAAAAGACAGACCTTTAGAACTGGAACATATTATTGAACTGGCAGTTCTTCCTTTTCTCTGATTATTGCCTGAAAATTCTGCTATAAACTACAAGCTAGAAATTGGATTTCTGAAAAAAATAGTGAAAGGACTACTAATAATTGATGCTTCAAATAATAGTTTTGTATACAGACATGTGCTCTGAATTTTCTTTGAAAATTATCAGATTGGACTAAAAAACTAAATTATGATTTCTGTGTTTCTTCTTTGTCTAGACAAGACATCTTCAGAAGCTGATTGCTGACCCACCCTAACAAAACAGGAATTATTTACACAGCACTCTATAAGCTGATTAGACAACTATATTTCTAATTATTTGTTTTTGCAAAAATTACTATGTTTAACCGTCTCTTTTCTGATGAGTAAATGAGGAAGTGATTTATTTTTCTTTATCTTTAACCTGCATATTAGTAGACTATGCTTTCACAAACTGAAATAAAACACTTAAAAATGTCATATGACTCACAATGACCACTCAAAATTCAAAAATAAAACATTTTACTGTGCCTTCTTCATTTTCATGGCAATACAGTTATTCTAATGTTCTCCTTTCTAACAGAATATAATTGAACAATCAATTATGTAACCAGGGCCATGAGTGTCATATTGGAGAATGCCATTTATATAATCATGCGTGATAAGCCCACCACTGAGGATGAATTGCTGTACTTCTTATGTCAATGAATGTCAACAAAGCCCTTGGAAGAAGTTGGCATGTTACCTGTTGTATGACTTATGGAACCAAACCTCATAGTAATAAAGATGATTTCCTTACAGGCCAGGAACCTTGGGAAATTTTTGGAACCTCGACCCAAAGTGGAGGTGAATTTCTTGGGCTTGATTGCCTAACCTCACATAGAAGAGCAAATATTAAATCCAATTGAAAATACAATCCTAGATTCCTGACAACAACTACAGACGGACATTAATTTTCTGGTCTAATAGTTGCTTAACACCAAATGGTTCTACCTTAGATGACCAATGTAAGGAGATTTATACATGTTAATTAACCCTTCCTGTGCCTATACAAGCAAATCAGGCCAGCATATATAATGAGACCATCTTTTTGTGGTAAAGAATAAATTTTGAGAATTATTTATAAATCTAAAAGTGAACACTGTTAATAAAAATATGTTAAACTAGGTGATTGGCAAATGAACCAGTGCAGTATCTGTTAATTATAGTGCTGGGCACTGTCTAGCAGGAATTATCTGAATCTCTGGGGGTATGTATATGTATTAGGCATTCTATTTATTATTGATTAAAATAGTTTACAAGTCAGTAGGGGTAGAGGTTAATTTATAGAAAGTCAAAAGCAATAAAGAGAATTCTTGTTAGATAGAACTGAAAATAATTTCTGTCAGTAGAATAGATAACCCCAAAGGCTATAATTTATTGCCATATAGTACTTTAATTTTATATTTAATGCTAGTAATGCTACTCCAATGTTACAAAATTTTTTTTGTTGGAATATGTCAATATTTCTCCCTCAAAAATTTTCTGAAACACTACCATTTTACTGTATCCCTCAGTCTTTTAGTTAATAAAATGTTGATGTATATTAATTTTACATATTTATGAGACTTCTACTTTTAACTTTGGAAAATAATATTTTAAGAGAAAGGATTTATCCATATTCATCATTTTGATATATATTTTTAAATGGTCCTCATGCAATCTAACTTTTCATATCTCCAGAAATAGAAGTTTTTCTTCTGTCTTTGGACTCCGTTAACTTTTCTGTACCATCTATTGATGGGCTTCAGACCAGCATGTATTTTGAAACTTCTGATTAATTTTGGAGTCTCTTCAGAAGATAGGGGGGTAGGGTGGGGGTGGGATAGAGAGTAGAGGGATTCTTAGGCCAGTAAGACACTAGGATAGTTTACTTGATTTTCTGAGGTTCTCACTTAAGATAAAGGGTGAGAAATTTCCTGGGGACTAAGGGAAACACCAGATCTCTGACCAAGCTTAGAGGAAACTTTCTAAACTTCCGTAACTCCAAATATGTTCCAACATAACCTCATGGATTCCACAGACATAATGACCATATTATTCCTTTGCAAAATGTGTTCTTCTTTGTTACCACAAGGTTGCAGGTGGCTGCTTTTGAGCACTGCACTTCTAGGTACAGAATTCAGTTGATGTTGTCTTTCCCACAGGCTTTTATCTGCAGTTTGTGGCCCCAAATGCATAACAGAATATGATGCTCTTAAAAAAAAATGCTTCTGGGCTTCACCTCAGACGTACTAAATCAAAACCTTTGGAAAATGGCCTCTGGGATTCTTTTTCTTTCTTTCTTTCTTTCTTTTTTTTTTTTAAGTATCACAAGATTATTCTGAAACTTGAAAAGTAGAAAGTCATTGATTGATCCCAGTATTTCCCAAATTGTGACTATACAAATAACCTGTGGTGCTTTTTTAAAAATACAAATTTTATGCCTCACACCCAAAGCTTTCAAATGAGATCAAATGAACTTTTTCTTTCTTTTTTTTTTTTTAGAAACAGTGATCTAGGCTGTTCAAGATCAATTAAATATTAGATTGATCTTGTAATTACTTATAGAGCTGTTTCTCTCAAACTTATCCATTCCTTAACCACAAAAATGTCAGTAAATATTTCTTGTAAAAAGATAATACAATTATCAAAAATAAAGGTCTTCCTTATTACCAGCTCTTTTGCGTTTGTTTTCCAAATAAGAAAAAAAAAGTTGGTAGGACATTGTATCATTGCATTATTCTAGGCTTATAATGAGAGAGCATTTTTCAGTTGACCATCAGATAAGAGGTTCCCAGATGATTTGCTGATTATTAGGAGGTAATCACCTCATGATTAGTTTCTTCTACCCTTGCAAACAAAGTCCCAGTACTACCCAGGTTTTCTAGTCCCTGTGCTGCTCACATTTCCTACTGTTGCAATCTTTCAGGTAAAGAAATTTTGACACGGTTTGTCCAGAGAAGAGAGGGCACCCGTTAATTCTTAAGCATGAGACTATGCTGATAAGAAGAGGGCAAACATGGAATAAATATTTACCCAAAAGGAAAAACACTGTACTTCTTTTCCTACCAGGTAGTATTAATGAGGAGCTGGGTAGGGAAGAGGCAACTCTGTGAAAACCAATAGGAAGGGAATATGTCTTTTTTTTTTTAATTTTTTTTTTAACGTTTATTTATTTTTGAGACAGAGAGAGACAGAGCATGAATGGGGGAGGGTCAGAGAGAGGGAGACACAGAATCTGAAACAGGCTCCGGGCTCTGAGCTGTCAGCACAGGGGCCCGATGTGGGGCTCGAACTCACGGACCGCGAGATCGTGACCTGAGCCGAAGTCGGCGCTCAACGGACTGAGCCACCCAGGCGCCCCTAGGAAGGGAATATGTCTTAAAAGAAAAGAGAATTGTGTACTATATGAGAGACCTAAGAGGATCTGATTCCCAAAAATAACTTCTAGGCATTGAAACTTGGAGATACATAGTCAAGTCAATAAAAAACTAAAATAATTCTAAAGCATTAGGAAGGTAGCAAATATAGGAAGTAGTTACCATCCTACAAGTGATAAAAGGAAAAACTTAGAGCTTAGAGGACAAGGCTCTATGGAGCTTGAGATCAGACCTCTGATGGGGAGGCACCACTTGGTTAATGTTGCCATCTTTGGGCATGGGGAGAAAGGACTGTGGACCTAGTACCAAAACTTGTGAGAGGAAGGTGCTGCATAGCTCATGCCAGTGACTCCAAGATGGTGGTGCATAGACATATCAAAACTATTTAATATCATATAAAATTGAGACACCATTACGGTTGGGAAAAAATCGCATGTTTTCTTATCTTGTTTTTTATGTTGTTATTTGCAAGCCTTATATTACAAATCAATTATAAAATCCCTGCAGGAAATGAGTATCTTCTTACATTTTATTAGTCTGTTCCTTCTACAGTTATAGATAAATATTTAATCAATTACATGTTTATACTTTTATTTTTTTATTTGAGAGAGAGAGAAAGAGATTGTGAGCAGGGGAGTGGGACAGAGGAAGAGAGAGAGAATCTTAAGCAGGCTCCACACTCAGCATGCAGCCCGATGCAGAGCTTGATCCCACAACCCTGGGATCACTGCCTGAGCTGAAATCAAGAGTTGGATGCTCAACCAACTGAGCCACCCAAGTGCCCCACATGTTTATGCTTTTAATAAAATATATATTCAACTAAATACTGTTAGGTGGAACCAAATAATGTTTTAGCTACTTTAACTCATAAGAAAAATTCATTCCATTAAATAATTCTGTTCTTCAGAGTTCCAGAAACAAACAAAAAAATCTGAAAATATTGAAAAAACAAAACCAAACTTAGATACGGTAACAGATTCCAAATTTGCAAAGAAAAATATCTAGAATTTTGATGTGTGTTTGTGTTTGGTTAATATATTTCCCTGAAGATACTTTCCAAGTATTGGCCAGTTGTTGGCCAGTTGTATTTGAAAAGAAAAAAAGTGTATTTGGATCCTTTGCCCATTTTTGAACTGAGTTATTTGTAAGATTCCTAGGACAAGATATAGGTAGAAAGTTCCTTGACATTGGTCTTGGCCAATTTTTTTTTTTTTTTATTTGACACCAAAATCAAGGGCAAGGAAATCTAAAATAAACAAGTGAAACTACATCCAACTAAAAAGCTTCTGCATAGCTAAGGAAACCATCAACAAAATGAAAAGACAATCTGTGGAACAGGGGAACATGTTTGCAAAGTACACATCTGATAGAGGATTAATATCCAAAATATATAAGGAACTCATACAACTTAATAGCAATAAATAAATAAATAAATAACCCAATGAAAAAATGAGCAAAGCACCTGAATTACTAGTCATCAGGGAAATACAAATTGAACCCATCATGAATTGTCACCTCACATCTGTTAGGATGGTTATTATAAAAAAGACAATAAAAAATGAATACTGGAGAAGTGGGGGAAGAGAACCCCTGCGAACTGTTGGTGGGAATATAAACTGGTACAGCCACTACAAAACCAATATGGAGTTTCTTCAAGAAATTAAAAATGGAACTACCATATATGATCCAGCAAGCTCACTTTTGAGTGTATACCCAATGGAAACAAAATCACTGTTACAAAGAGATATCTGCACACCCATGTTTATTGCAGTATTTCTCATGATAACTAAGGTAGAGAACCAACCTAATTGTCTGTCAATACACGAATGGATAAAGAAGTATAGTATATAATATGTAATATGTATAATAATGGAATATTACTCAGCCTTAAAAAAGAGGGAAATCCTACCATTTGCAACAACATGGATGAACCTAATGGACATTATGTTAAGTGAAGTAAGCCAGACAGAGAAAAACAAATGCTGCATGTATTACTTTCATATGGAATTGATAGAAAACTTAAAAGTTGGACTCTTAGAAACAAAGAACAGAAAGTAGTTGTAGGAGTTGAGATAAAGGGACATGGGGAGGGGCTGGATGGAGGTCTAAGGAACTAATGTATGACATGGTGACCATAGTTGATATATTGTGTTGTGTAATGGAAATTTGGTAAGAAAGTAGATCTTAAGTGTTCATCAAGAAAAAAAAAAAAAAAGGTAAATAAGTGAGATAATGAATAGATGGGTTTTTCAACTCTGCTATGAGAATCCCTTCACAATATGTATGTATATCAAATCATCACATTGTATAGTTTAAATATATGTTATAATTTTATTTCTCAATTATATCTCAATAAACTGAGAAAAAATTATACTCTTTGGTTGTGCTAGAAACTTTCCATTTTGCATTAGTCCCAAACACTATTACTTTTATTTTTTTTTATTTTTGCAGGTTTTTTGAGATATAATCAACAAGCAATAAACCACATATTTAACTTTTTTTAAAATCTTTGCTTGATATATAGAAAATGATGTCTCATTGATTTCATTCACATTTCTTTAATTATAAATGAAACTGAGCTTTAAATGAAAGTCAGTGTTACTGTATATTAACTAAGTTAAAATAAAAGATGGGTGCCTGGGTGGCTCAGTCAGTTTACCATCCGACTTTGGCTCAGGTCATGATCTCATGGATCGTGAGTTCAAGCCCAGCATCAGGCTCTGTGCTGACAGCTGGGAGCATAGAGTCTGCTTCAGATTCTGTGTCTCCCTCTCCCACTGCTCCTCCCCTGTTCACATTCTGTCTTGCTTTCTCTCTCAAAAAATGAACAAACATTTAACAATTTTTTTTAAAAGTTAATAAAATAAGAGAAGGAAAAAATTAAAAAATAAACACAAACTTCTAAGTAGTAGTGAGAATAAGTATTTTAACATTCAAACAAACATTCAGTGAAGCAAATTTATCTCCAACTTATTTCTCCAAATATTATATCATAAATGTTTACTCAAGTCAGAGTAGTTTCTTTTAAAGCAGAGATGTTCACTTAATTATTTACTCAAACCATTTTTATTAAAAACTTATATTGTTGCAGGCACTGCAAGAAGTGCTGAAAATGCAGTATTGGATAACGTAGACAGATTTTCAGGTAAATGATATATATGCAGAGGAACAATAATGATACAATTATACAAGCAAAGGGCAAAGAAGTGGGGGGTGGTCATCATGTGTTATGGAATGCCCAGGATGATGGCAGACCTAAAATTTTCAGGTCAGGGAAGAATCCCTGGGGAAGCAACATGTATATTAAAGAATAATACAAGAGAATACATTATCTCTAGATAATGAGGCATAAATCTTTAAAAACAGACAAAGTGAAGATTGCACAAAGCTTTAAACACTATGACAAATGTTTTAGATTTTATCCTAATCATAATGACGGTCCAAACAATAGTTTGGAGAACATCGTTTAGAAAGGAGGACTAGACTAAAAACAAATGTTACCATTGAGAGATTATAGTTTGAAGTGGTGAGGTGAAAGTTGGAGGTGAACAAAATAGTCAAATTAGAAAGATATATCTGATGTGGACTTTATAGGAATTAGTGATGGACGTAAGAGACCAAAGAGAAACTTGGAGAAAGGCTAAATCTTTGCACAATCAGGCAGAAAGTCTGTCACTCATAAAAGTAATACATGCTTGAATATATAGCCCTGAGGGTCATGAGAAATATCTGTGTTAAAAATATCAAGGGAATTCTTTTTTTTTTTTTGTAAATATTTGTTTATTTATTTTGAGACAGAGTGAGCAAGAGCATGAGCAGGGGAGGAGCAGAGAGAGAATCCCAAACAGGCTTCACACTGTGAGCTCAGAGCCTAACATGGGGCTTGATCTCATAAACCATGAGATCATAACTTGAGCTGAAACCAAGAGTCAGACGTTCAACTGACTGAGCTACCCAGGTGCCCCCAAAACATCAAGGGACTCTTAACAGTAAACCAACTATGCCACATATTTACCCAGTGTATTCATTTAATTATACCATCTTGCATTTTCTTTGGAGAAATTTTTTTTTTCTTTGAAGCCCTTTATACTTGATTTTTTTAGAAATAATAGATGTGGAACTAAGAAAACTATTCTTTGCTATTTTATTAATTTTTATGATATTAGGCAAGTTGCCTTATTAATAAAAAAATTAAATAATCAATTTTATGTATGGCACAAAATGTTGCAAAAACTATAACATGTAATGAAGTCTATTCAATAAAAAAATTATGGGGCTCCCAGTGACTTAGTTGGTTGGTTAGGTATCCAACTCTTGATCTCAGCTCAGGTCTTGATTTCAGGGTTATAGATGTGAGTCCCACATTGGGCTCCACGCTGGGTGTGGAGCCTACTTAAAAATAATAGTAATAAATTAAAATAAATAAAAATAAAAAAAGGGGACCTGGGTGGTTCAGTTGGTTAAGTGTCAGACTCTTGATTTCAGATCAGGTCATGACCTCACAGTTCGTGGATTTGAGCCCTGCTTGGGATTCTCTCTCTCTCTCTCTCTCTCTCTCTCTTTCTCTCTCTCTCTCCCTCTCTCCCTCTCTCTCCCTCTCTCCCTCTTCCTCTCTCTCTCTCTCTCTCTTTCTCAAAAATAAATAAACATTAAAAAATTAAATAGAAACAAGTTAGAAGTTAAAATATATGCATGCTTCATGAGAACTGGAGTCAGGTAACCCTTTGGAAGAAAAAGAAAAGCTGTACCCTGTTCTTCTCTAATGGGCCTTATGATCTCTTATCTCAGCTACTGTCCTACATTTCTCTTCCATTCTTTCAAATGACTTCTTCATGTTCACACCCAACACTGATGTTATCTCTGTGACTACCTAACACTACGATTATAATATTATAAGCTGCCAACTTTACTAATGTCTTGGTAGTACATGACTAGGACAGATTCTGAAGAGACACATGTCTGGTTTCTGAATGGTCTTGGATCAGGTGTACAAGTTAGGAATCACTGGCCACAGAGATGGAATCCTGCACTATGTCATCAAATCTGTGACGCTCTTCATTTGAAACTTCATCACTTTCACCTATCTCTTAGAAGGAAAAATAATACTATTTACTTATAAATTCCAATCAGAAATAACACATGGGGTAAAATGTACATTTCAGCATTAGTGAATGATAGTGATACACATTTCACTCTTATAACAAAGGCCAAGAGAAGAAGCAATTTCTAGAGAAAGAAATTATATGTGTTTAGGTCTCTCAATATTACCTATTTGGACCCATCCTTTACCAGCCCTGCTTTTACAACCTAGTTGATTCTGTAAGACTTAAACAAAATTCCTTCAATTAATAAAATCTGATCAGAAATACAATTAACCCTTCCATATTTGTGTGTTACCTAATGCTTATTGGTTCACCTGTTATTATAAGGGTAACATTGCACTGTGGTGGAGAACGGATGATCTTTTCATTACATGATGTTGGGTCAATTAGATGTCTACATAGGAAAAAAAAAAAAAAGTTCACCTTTACATGATGTCCCAAAGAATAGAAAACTTAATTTTAGATATTTTAGATATCTTTAGAAAAGAACACAGGGGAACTTCATGATTTTGACATAAGTGAAGATTTCTTAAACAGAACAAAAAACACATTATTCATAACAAAAAATCTGTAAAAAGTTTTCATTAAAATTAAGAATGCATGGTTATCCAAAATACCATTCAGAGAATAGTTATCTTTTGACCTTATCTGAGAAGTATTTATGCGTTATTTTAATGCAGTGCGTGTTTAATTAGCCAACACAGAGGCACTAAGTGACAGGGCGTGGTTGTTAATATGATCTTCTTATTTCTTTACTCCCAGAACCTATATTCCATTTACAACAAAAATACATAAATCTCTAATTTAATTTATTTTTGGTGGATTTTCAGCATTAGGAACCTGCAGACACCTCCTGTGCAGGTCAGTTCTATTTCAAGTTGTTCATTGAACACCTACTATATTCACTGTTCTACTTACCACCTCTGTAGTGGTGGAGTAAATACTCTAATAAGGATGCCGGATAAACATGACAGGATAGAATAGGTCTTCAATACATTAGAACCAGGGGCTGTTTTTCTCTCTGTTATATGGAGTAGTCGCCACAGAAGTGAATAGTGAGATATTCTAAATGGAGGTTTGGGCATAAATTTAGGAATACTTCTGTACTTATTCAAAGTGGGGAAAGCATTATGTATTGAGGAAAAGGATGCATCTGTTAAAGCACAATGTAAGCAAAACACAAAATGCCTCAGAATAATATATCAGAGACCTAAAGTTGCATGAAGAATTACTCAGAGGAATGAACAAACTTGGATTTATATATTTCATTTATAGTATGTGAACCAGGCACAAATTTTAATAAATCCTTCTCCAATCAAGTAGAAAAATAAATCTAACTTAAATTTTTGGATACAATTTTCTTGGCTGAATGAGAATACAATGAAAATGTTATTAACCCATTTTTAGAAAACATGTGGTATGTCATTTGATAGGAAGCTCAAGGAAACTTAATCAAAAATCCATATCAAAATCAGTTTGCAATAAAAAAACACTGGCACATAAAAAGCAACAAACATGGATAAGATTAACTTCAGATGGTATTATGGAGAGATGTCTATGTACTAAGCTGAAATAGAAGCTTTAGATTCATTCAGCTCCTAGGAAGCTCCTACACAAAGGGAATGAATTTAAACACTTAACATTGAAAACGACCTTATTGAATCCTTAGATGCAGTGCCTCTTTACTGTCACTAGAGGGGAATCTGAGAGGGGTTTAGGAGAAAGTTTATAGTTACAGCTGTAGGTTGAGTAAAGGATCCTGTGTGAATAAATTTTCTTAACAGCATGCTTACTTCAGGGGAAAAATGAAGCATAGAATGTCTGAGAAAAAGCCATATTGTCAAGCTATATTGAAATAATTGTTTCTCAGCAAGGAACAAGATTTGTCAGATGCCCGTGTTTAGACTCAAGTTCTCTGTTGCCATATGTTTCAATAAAATGCATGATATTTTATCAAATAGTTAGAAGAAAACTATCAACTTAAATAAATGTTGTAAGGCTCATATCACATGATGAATATCGATTTAAAAACAAACAAACAAACAAAAACAACCAACCAACCAATCAACTAAAGAAAAAGCGGCAACAACAAAAGCTACTATTGGTTGAATATCAACCTTCAGCTCCGGAGCCAGGGAACAGTGTGACTCAGGTTGCTAAAAAGTAATCCTTTTCCTCCCATGATCATCAGAGCAAATATAGCAAGAAGTTGTTGTAATAAATACGAACATTATTAATTTGAATGGCCAACTGTTCTGTTCAGCAGAAAAGAGCACGCAGGAAGGATAGTGGAAAGTTTAGATTCTCCTAGAATTGTGACATTCTCTTTCCCTTACCAATGCTAAATGCTTGTGGTCTCATATAAAGTGTCACTGTCTAGCTCTACTCCCTTCTGCAAGTTTTAAAGTGTTTGCTACTCATTCCATTTAGAAGTTTTGCAATATTTATTCCATTACACTCTTGTTTCTTGTTTATATTAAAAAGTTGAATTTTATCACAAAAGTGCCTTAAATAAATGTCAATTCCGTAGATCAAAGCTGACAACCTAGACTGTCAGAATATGTGATTCAGATCAATTCTCTCAAGCAAAAATGCAGAAAATATTTAAGACAAACCTCTTAAAACATTTGAAAGCTAAAAAGAAAGATAAGGCTCACTAGGTTAATCTAAACAAAAACTAAAATGCAGAGTTGTAAGTTCGTCCTTGAGAGCTCATTATGTCTTGGCCTTCACCAATTCTGAATAAGGACCTGGAAGTATAAGCAGTACTTTTGATAGGCCTAGAGGAGAAAAGAGAAAAAATGGGGTCTGGGGCACATCGAGAGTGAAGGTTATAAGAATTCACTCTCAGAGTAAGACAATCAAGAAGTAAACCAATCCTCATGAGAACTGCTGTCCAGCTTCAAGTCTTCTCAGTGGTCCTTCCCAAAATTTCCCACACTGAATTGGATTAAAATGATCTTAGAGTATAAGCTCTCCTTGTACCTGGCAGCATGAAACATCTTGAGAGAGAGATTAACATCGTCCTTGGTCTGAAATTATTTCTATAAATAGCATTTAAATCTCAAGTCCATCACATAATTAAAGATAATCAGTTCCATAAGGAGATAATAAGAATTGAAAACATACAGAAACAACAAACAACAGAAACAGATGCACAGAACCTCAGATAGTGAAATTATCATAGAACAGATGGTAAAAACTATGTTTAACATGTTCAAAGAGATAAACTCAAGCTTGAACATTTTGGCTGAGAACCAGAAAGAGTAAAAAGTGATTTCGCATAGAAGAACAACAATTAAATAGAAATGAAATTCTAGAACTAGAATGTATTGTAATCATATTATTATTTCAAAAGATGTGCTGAACAGCAGACCAGACACCTCTAAAGTCATAATTAGTAAATTCATCAATCAAATTTTTCTTGAAGAAGAACAGAAAAACAAAATAATGAAAATAGGTATAAGATGGTAAGGTATAGAGGATATGAGAAGGTATGTGGTAGACTGCATTTAAAAAAATATTTTAGGGGAAATTTTATTTAAAAGCTTTAACCTGGGTATTCAAAGTTCTGACTCTGGGACATTTCCAGATCTGAAGCTCCAGTTGTACTTCTGAGATTTTCCCCCCAGTTAAAGGCCACATTTGTCATCTATATCTGCTGACAACATGGAATATTTTCACAGATATCATTTAAGTTAATTAATAGATACCCTTTTGATAGGATTTGATCTCATTGATGTAAACGTGGTTACATGAGTGGTTTTGCACACTAGACTGTGACTGGAATTAACCTTTCTAATTTCTGAGCAGAAGATTTAAAAGACAGGACATGATTCTGCAATTCCTCTTTTCAATCAGATGCAAGAAAAGCATCCTCTAGAGATAGGGGCTGCTCCATTAGTCTGGGTATCAAAGTGGCAAAGATATATAGAAAAGGGCTATAGTTGGACAGTGGCTGACAGTAACAGGAAAAAAAAAAGTTATTTTTTTAAACCACTGAGATTTGGGGTCATTTGTTACCATCCTATAAACTAACACAATGTGACTTAAGCAATGTCTGCAAGGTTGAGTTCAAGTAGCAAAATAACAAGAGATAAAGCGAAAACAGTATTTTAAGATGCAAGGCTCAGAACTTTCCAAAACTTATGAAAAGCATCAATATATTAATTTTATTCTAACAAAACCAGTAACTATAAAAGTGTTTTTAAAAGCTCACATTCAGACACATCATAGTAAATCAGATTTAGAAAAAAAGCAAAGAGCAAGCATACAAAGCAACCACAGTGAAGACCAGGTTATCGTAGAGGAACAAAAAGTAGACTGAATCTGACAGCTACCTTCTCAACAGACACATAGAAAGGTAGATTAAGACAAAATAATGTTTAGAAATGTTAATAAAACATCTCCCAATGTAAAATTCATACCCATAAAACTATCATTTAAGAACAAAGACTCAGCTAATTCACCATCAGCAGACCCCTACAAAAGGGAATTCAAAAAATTGTTTTTCAGGCACAGGAAAATAATGGAAGGTAAGCAATAAAAGAAGAGTTGAAGAACAATGACAATTGAAATGTTTTCTGCATCTGAAACTAATGATTAGTTTGTTTATGGAGAAAACATTTTCTGATCTCAAAGCTTCTGGAAACACAGAAAACCAGCAGGAGTACGTACAAAGTGGAAAATAAATGTAACAACTGAAATATTGTAAAACCACAATCTATGATCATATTATGACAAATATATACATTTGTTAAGGGGTATGGAAAGAAAAATTTATTTTGTGAGATACTTGTTGATTTATATACAATTGCAACATTAATACAGATAGGTCCCACATTTCCTTCACTCACTTTCCCCAAATAGTAACATCTTGTATATCCATAGTGCAGTATCACAACCAGTTAATTTACATTGATATATTCTATTGATCTTGTTCAGATTTCACCAATTTGTCATGTACTTGTGTCTGTGTTTAGATCTGTGCAATTATCGCATGTGTAGATTTCTGTGACCACTACCCCGATCAAGACACAGAATGGTTGTATCATAAGGACCCACTGTGCTACTGTTTTATAAATATATCCTTCTCCCTCCACCACACCCCAATGCAGCTGACAAGTACTAATCTGCTCTTTATGTCTGTAAATTTGTTGTTTAAAAATGCTATATAAATGATATAATATAATGTGCAACCTTTGAGATTGGCCTTTTTCCACCCGGCAAGATTCCCTTGAGATTTCTCCAAGTTGTTTCTTGTATCAAGATTTCTTTTTTATTGCTGAGTAGTACTCCAAGGCATGAGTAAACCACACTTCATGGGAACATTTACAAACTGAAAGACATTTGGGTTGTTTTTGGGTTGACACTATAATGAACAAAGTTCCTATGAGTATTTGTATACAAATTTGTGTGTGTACATGTTCTTATTTCTCTGGGTTAAATGCTTACGAATTTGCTGTGTCCTATGGTCATTATACCTTCAGTTTTTATCAGAAACTGCCACAGTCTTCTTGACTGTATTGTTTTACATTCCCACTAGCAATATATGAATGCTTCAATTACTTCATATCCTTGCTAGCATTTATTGTTCAAAACAAAACTCTAAAGAAAAAGTATCATATGGGGTGTCTGGGTGGCTCAGTCGGTTAAACTCAGGTCCTGGTCTCAGAGTTCGTGGGTTTGAGCCCCACGTCAGGCTCTGTGCCGACAGCTCAGAGCCCGGAGCCTGCTTCGGATTGTGTGTCTCCCTCCCTCTCTGCCCCTACCTGGCTCGCCCTCTGTCTCTCAAAAATAAATAAACATTAAAAAAAAAAAAAAAAACATAGCCACAACACACCTGAGGGATTGTTCAAAGGAAAAATGAGAATGTTAATAAAATATTGAGTTGAAAAGGCATGAGACATTCAGAGGGAAAAATATTAATATTTTTTGTCGAATTTTTATTTCATTGTATTCTTTTCTCCACACATTTCCTGTATCACAAAGTTCCGTGAGGAGGTTCTAATTGCTAAAATACATGGCTTATGTTTTTACTTAATAAACTTACTTGTTTTAGAGAAGTTTTAGGTGCACAGCAAAACTGAGGAGAAAGTACAGAGTTTTCACATACCCCCTGTCCCACATATGCACAACCTCTCATTCTTTCTATATCTGCCACTACAGTGGTGTATTTGTTATAAGTTGATAAGCCTACATTGACACATCATTATCACCAAAAGTCTGTGGTTTACATTAGGGTTCACTCTTGGTTTTGTACATTCTATGTGTTTGGACAAATGTATAATGGTATGTATCCATCACTATAGTATCGTAGAAAGTAGTGTCACTACCCTCAGAATCTCCTGTGATCTGCCCACGCATTCATCCCTTCTTCCCTCCCAATATCTGGCAACCACTAAGCTTTCTACTGTCTTGGCTTGACTTTTCCAGAATATTATATAGTTGGCATCATACAGTATATAACTTTTTCAGATTGGCTTTTTTTTTTCTTAGTAATACACATTTAAGTTTCTTCTATGTCTTTTCATGGCTTGATAGCTTTTTTAGTACTGAATAATATCCTTTTGCCTGGATGTACCACAATTTCTTTATCTATTCACCTACTGAATAATATCTTAGTGTCTTAAGTTTTGGCAATAATGAAGAAAGCTGCTATAACTAACCATGTGCAGGTTTTTGTGTGGACATGTTTTATCAACTTCTTTGGGTCAATCCCAAGAAGCATGATTGTTGGATCATATGGTAAGAATAGATTTTGATTTATAACGAACTGCCAAACTGTATTTCAAAGTATCTGTACCATTTTCCACTCCCACCAGCAATGAATGAAAGTTTCTGTTGTCTGATATCTTCACCAGCATTTGGTGTTGTTAGTGTTCTGGTTGGTAACTCTAGTAGGTATGTAGTAGTATCTCATTGCTATTTAAATTTACAATTTTCTAATAACAAATGAGTTGAACATCTTGTCATATGCTTATTTGCCATCTTTCTATCTTCTTTGATAAGGTTTCTGTGAAGGTCTTCTCCCCTTCTTAATAAGGTTGTTTTCTTATGGTTATATTTTAAGATTTATTTGTATACTTCAGATAATAGACCTTACCATATGTATCTTTTGCAAATGTTTTCTCCCCAAATGGCTTGTATTTATTCCTGATTTTATTCCACTTTACTGGTAAGTTTTTAAAAGTTTTACTCCATTTTATTAAAACTTTCAAAACCAGTTGATTACCAAGAAATGACAGTTTTTCCATATGGACATACTATTCTCTCTCAGCATTAAATTAACTCATTTGTTTCTGCCTCCTTTCCAAATTTGGTAATCATTTGTTCTATAAATATTGTAGCTATATGGATCCTAAATTTGTGGGAGGCATCAGGGTAGGAGCCAGACACATAAAAATAAGTACAGAATATTGGCCTATAGCTTCCCAAGAAATTCATTGTCTTTTATTTTAGCAAGATACATTTTAAGTTGCTTTCATTTATATTTTCCTAAATACTGCATAAATGCTAATGACTTTTACCATCTGCATCTGCACCACCATAATCCCCACAGGCCACTGGACCTCTTCGCTGGGTTTCTTAATTGATTGAATTATAATTCATACTATTTTTTATATTAGCAAATTTTAGTGTGAATTCATTCCTTTGACATGTATCTTTCTGTTAACATGACATTGGTAGTGCATTTCTTTTTTTAAGTTTACTTATTTATTTATTTATTTTGTGCATGTGTGTGTGAGATAGTGTGAGAAAGAGAAAGAGAGGGAGAGAGAGAGAGAATGAATAGAGGATGAGAAGGGAGAGAGGGAGAGAAAGAATCCTAAGCAGGTTCCATGCTATCAGCACAGACCCCATTGCAGGGCTTGAACTCATGAACAGTGAGATCATTACCTAAGCCAAAATCATGAGTAGGATGCCTAACTGACTAAGCCACCCAGGTGCCCTGGTAAGTGCATTTCTTAACTCCATTTTGAATATGCCCCGTTTCTTTACCTCACAATTTGTTCTCTTTATTATCTCTTGAGTTTTTAAGAACAGTCTCCTGCCTGATCTCTAGCCCCCTTAGTTGGGACCACACATTACATATCATCCTGTATACATTTTTAATTGCTTGCCATTTAAAAAAGTAATTTTAAACCTATTTTTTTAGATACATGTGTATATTTGTGCACATGTATGATATTGGACAGATACATATAATCTAAATCTATCCATTTACCTCTCTAGTTTCTTTGTGTTTAAATCTGGAGATGAAAATGAATAGTTATGGGCTCAGAAGCTGCTAAATTATAACTGCACAATAGCTTGTAGATATTAAGGAAGTTTACAAGTCAACACACTCCTTTTGAGATGATTTTATGAGTGAGACATGAACAGCTTTCTCTGAATAGTATTTACTCTTCCTTTGTAATGACTTTTTATTTTATTCTTCAGCAAGAATGTATTTCACTTCCTCTGACACCTGTAATATATTCATATATTAGCAGTGACTCCTGACTTTTGCTATGAAAAATATAAATCACCAAAGGAAGCGTGCATAAACAAAGGCCTGCAGGCTATAACATTGTCACTCTCCTCCTCTGTCTCAATTAAGAGAGAACTCTCATCTTTCCCCTGTGCTTTGTGAAAGATGACAAATAACTCACATTGCAGAATTGTCTTCTCAATTATAAAAATAACATCTACCTGTTTTTTAAAATTACTTTCATTTGAATTGTTTGTCCTAACATTAATTGCATATAAGTGATAATCTATAAAAATATTTTTTATATCTTTGCATTTCAATTCCCTATATTTTTTCCCTCCTTCTCTTTCACAATATTCAGAGAATGTTTGAATAAGGAAAGGCAGGAGGATTTTTCATGTTAAGAAAGCATACCTCAATGATAATAAAGATCACCTTGAGAAATTCGGGTGGTCCTTATTTAAACATTTCCAGGGCAATCTGATTTTGTGAAAAAACATTCACATAGATAATTAAAAACAGAAAACTGTATTAAATAAGTAAATAAAAAATCGTGTCAAATAATGAGGTGCTACTAATTTTTCACTTGAAGACCTGGATTCAAATGCAACCTGTACTACTGGTCACAAAAGTCCCCATGGAAAAATCATATTGTGCAATTTATTTGACCCAGGTAAGTTTTTTTTTTCCTGCAAAATGGGAGATATAGCCTAGCTGCAGTCTGATTATCTTCTATTTTTATAATTATTAACTCTAAAATAATACAACTTTAAAGGTATTCTTAACATATAATAGGCATTGAATATATACCATCATATTCTATACTAAAAATAAGTCCTTAAGTGGTCACTATTTTATTTAAATTTAAAATAAAGACATTGATGCTGAAGAATAAGAAATCTTCTCAAAATCACAATGCAGGAAATATCACCTGAATCTAAGAGTCCCTGTTCTTTAAACTAGGTAATAAAAAAGACTATATTTTAAGAATAGACATTAATAGTTAGGAACCTTCCTCCTCCATTTTTCTTTGTAATTAATAAAATCTCAGCTCAAATTAGCTGATGTATTGGGGAGACTTTATTGGTTCATATAGCTGGACAGGGGCAAGTTTGGTATTACATATGGTTTGATGCAGGGTTTAATTCATATTTCTCGAAATGACTTCTCCATGTACTTCCTAGCTTCTTATATTTTTTCAACTGATTCTTTTTATACCACTCACAGCCTCATCCTTTGAAATATGAATCCTAAAAAAGGTAAACTTCCCAAAGATATTTCTGATATTCATTATGATCACAATGCTTAAATCACAAACTAGCCTTGGCCCAATCAGTGTAAATGAGAGAAAGTAATGATTCGTTGACTTACGCTGGGTTATGTGTTCCATATGTACACCAGACCTGATAGTGAGTTATAACATGTCCTCATATGAAAGTTGGGGTTGTTATCAAAAGAAGACAGAATTGTCTGGAAAACTAAAATTCCCTAAATGGATATTCTTTATTAATGGTCACCTGAGTTCTAGTCTATTTATTAAGGAAACCCACATTTCCCACAGGAGAAATTCTATTATTTCTAACATAGTCCATGCTATTGGGTTTAAGGAAATGAAATGATGTAGCCTGTATACCCAAGAATAAACTATATCTAGCCCTTGACAAGCAGAGATTCACATGCAACAGATGACATGATTGTGAGATGTGATCAAAACATACAAGACAATAAACTAGTAAGCCAAGAACTAGAAATAATAAAATATTTTGAAATAAAATTTAATAATAATTCTTAAAACAAGAAATAGGAATGGAACAATAATAAAACAATAATAAAAGGTCATCATAAAAAACATTGAATGGAATTAAAGTAAAAAAATAATCAAAATGTTAATGAAATAAAAACTTTGACTAAACAGCTGATTAAATGCAGCTAAAAAGAGAATTGGCAAATGGGAAGACAGATAATCAAAATGCATCATAGACAGATAATATATGTAGAATTTTAAAAAGTAGACTAAGAGACTTTGAATATGGAATGAAAATATCTCATAGTGAAATAGGAATTCTACAATGAAAGGGTAAAAATAACAGAAAAGGTGATAATCAAGAGATAATGGTTGAGGAACCTCTAAAACAGAAGATACATTTTAGATTAAAGAAGCATGTTAAATATATATGATATATAATATTCACATATACAATAGTCCAACTTCACATAAAAAGACAAATAGAAATATTGAAGACTTATAGATGAAAATAAATTATATTAAAGGAATGATAATTAGACTTAAGATAGGCTTTTTATCAAAGAATAACACTTGAAGATAATAGAAGGATATATTCAACAATTAGCAGAAGTGTCCTTAGCTAAACTAACATGAATAAGTAATAAATTTTCAGAGAATTTGTGACAGAATTTATAGCTTGCAGTTTACCATTGAAGAAAATGATTAAGAATGTCCTTTGGAAAGGACAATGAATTTAGCAATTTAGAGAAAGTTACAGAAACAATGATAAACAGAATTTCCAAAATTATAGGTGTAGTATAAGAATAACAAAAAAATGTCTAATTAAAGCATTTTTTTAAGTTTATTTATTTTTGAGGGAGAGGGTATGAGTAAGAGAGGGGCAGACAAAAAGAGAGGGAGACAGAGAATTCTAAGTAGGCTCCACTCTGTCAGCTTGGAGCCCAATGTTGGGCTCAAACCCACCGACTGTGAGATCATGACCTGAGCCAAAATCAAGAGTCAGACCCTTAACTGACTGAGCCACCCAGGTGCCCCTAAAATGACTAATTTAAGAGAACTTTCAAACAAGGTGGAACTAATCTACACAACAATTATAACATGGAAATTTGGTAAGGATAATGATAATAATACATAATTTTGACTAGAATTTTAGAAACTGAGGATTGGAGTTACAGGATTCTGGAAAAGGATAGAAATACTATGTATACATAGCAAAATTTAAAGAAACCATTAAAAGAATATAAACTGAGTTTATAAAAATAAGGATAAATCTAAGAAATAGCATGAAAACAATCTAATAGAAGGTTAAGGAAGGAATTTAAAAAGCAAATTAAATAAGAGTAAAATGATGACACAAAATAATAAAGTATAATTGATACTAAATGTATCAGTAACCAAAATTTATGTAAAGAGACTAAAATCATCAGGTAAAGAAAAATATTTTCAAATGGGTTTCAAAAATAACAAAAAACTCTATTCAGATGAAAGCTCATGTAGGCATATTAATATTAAATGGGTAGAACTTAAGGCAAATTAGGAATAAATGGTTAATGACAAAAGATATAATTCACCACAAAAACAAACTAATCTACATTGGGTATTCATTAACAAACTAATCATGCATTCGGAAAGAAACTTTGAAAATGAGTGCTTTTCAGTTTCAACCTCCACCAAATGTACATTTCATAACCAAGTCTTGAGATTATTTTGAAATTATTCACAGCCCAAACCAAGAATTGATTTAAGAAAAATTTGAAGATGTTCTCCATGAATCCCCCCAATTTTTACTTTGAGCATCGCTGCACTCACACACATATAATGAGATGTGCTAAAGATGTTCAATGCTCTCTTGCCTATACTAGCAAAATATCAGAATCAGTCATTGTCAGGGAAGTAAAAACATAGTGTTATATTCACTGTGCTCCTCTATACAGTATTTAAACAGAATTAATTAGATCAGAAATATATAAACATAATAAATAAATATTAACTATATGGGATAAAACATTCAAGACATTATATAAGGTATGGTTAATGTTTAAGTAAAAACACATGACTAGGTTCACATGGTTAATCATAAGGCTAAAATAATGGTCATTCATGGAAAAAGAAAAAGAGGAGAATATGATTGGGATACTCTAAAATGACCTTCGATCTATAACATTTTTAGTATAAATATATAGAAAATATAACTTATTGTTGAATTTGAGCAAAATCAGATGAATACTTTATCAATTTTTGTAATCTTCTGTAAGCATGACATGTTCAACAACTCTACTCTGTACTGTAAACATGCGGTATTATTTTTACACATATTTTATTTGTGTTCAATGCTCCGAGATTGAGCTAATAATATTTTATGTCTTCTATGGTGTATAGGATAGAGCCTCAAACACACCCAGAGTTTATTAAATGTGTTATTATAAAGACATGAATAATTGAAAGAAACTTTGAAAATGAGTGCTTTTCAATTTCAACCTCCATCAAATGTACATTTTATAACCAAGTCTTGATATTATTTTGAAATTGTTCACAGCCCAAACCAAGATTACTTGTTCTATCTTGAAAGCAGATGATTCTAAATTTCATTGAAGTGACATTTTGACGAAGGGTACAGGCTTTTTACTAATTAATGATACCAAAATATTTTGCTAGTTTCTGAGTAATAAGAAACTTCACTAACTCAGAAAGTGATTTTTCTCCACTCTGCTAGAATAGTTCAAAATCCTGCTGAAAGATTTACTTTAAGACATACTTGCATATATGAATATAAATCTGAAATGAAACTGCTTTAAGTGTTTCTCTATGCTAATATATGATTTTTTTGCCTTAGAGAGGTTTTAAGGATCAAATACTTAAATGCTTTAAAAGAAAATTAAAATCTCTCTGTAATATCACACAAAATCATGAAGAATATACTTTTCTTTAAAAAAATTATGGTATCTTTTTTTTTAAGTAGGTGGAGAGAGGTAACTTATTCTTTAAAAAAAAATAAAAAACCACATCCTTTATTAAATCTTCTGTTGGAGCTAGAGTGGTGCGATTTATTTTTATTTTTATTATTTTTTTTACAGTGGTGTGATTTAAAGGAAGGAAGGGACAGAGGAAGGGAGGATGGAAGGAAGGAATAAGAAAGAAAGAAAGAAAGGAAGAAAGAAAGGAAGGAAGGAAGGAAGGAAGGAAGAAAAAGAAAAAAGAAAGAGAAAAAGGTTGTAGGTCTAGATTTGTAGATTTCTAGATGTGTATATTGAAAACCTAATGATCCTTTAGGAAAGGGAATGACATGAGATAGTTGATTTTTTTTCTTAAATTAAGTTCTTACTTAAATTCCAGTTAGTTAATATACAGTGTAATATTACCTTCAGGTGTAGAATTTAGTCATTCAACACTTACAATGTTTGGTTCTTATTACAAGTGCTCTCCTTAATCCCCATCACCTATTTAATCCATCCCTCCACCCACTTCTCCTCCAGTAACCATCAGTTCTGTATAATTAAGGGTGTTTCTTGGTTTTCCCCTCTCGCCCCACCCCACACCCATGTTCGTTTGTTTTGTTTCTTACATTCCACATATGAGTGAAATCATATGGTATTTTTTTTCTCTATCTTATTTCGCTTAGCATAATACTCTCTAGCTCCATTCATGTCATTGCGAATCGCAAGCTTTCATTCTTTTTTATGACTAAATAATATTCCCTTGTATATAAATACCACATCTTCTTTATCTATTTGTCAGTAAATGGACATTTTGATTGTTTCCATAATTTGGCAATCAACAAACTAAGTGGCAACCTACAGAATGCGAGAGGGTATTTGCAAGTGACATACGTGATAAAAGGTTAGTATCCAAAATATATGAAGAATTTATAAAACTCAAAGCCCAAAAAACAAATAATCCAGTTAAAAAATGGGCAGAAGGCATGAATGGACATTTTTTTTTCAATGAATACATACAGATGGCCAATACACACATAAAAAGATGCTCAGCATCACTCATCATCAGGGAAATACAAATCAACACTACAAAGAGAAGTCACCTCACACTGGTCAGAATGGCAAAAATTAACAACACAGAAAACAACAGGTGTTGGCGAGTATGTGGAGAATATGCATTCCCACACTGTTGACGGGAATGCACACTGGTGATGCCACTCTGAAAAATAGTACGGAGGTTCCTCGAAAAATTAAAAGTAGAACTACTCAACAATCCAGGAATTACAATACTAGGCATTTACCCAAAGGATACAAAATTACTAATTTGAAGGGATACATGAACCCTGATGTTTATAGTAGAATTATCAACAATATCCAAATTATGAAGATATTTGATTCCTGTTAGAAAGATGTCTCTAGTTCTCCAGGGACCTGGGGAAGAATCTTCTCAGAGAAACCTTACATATCTAGCACAACTCTACGATCTGATCCAAATCCAAAATGCAAGGCAATATAGCCCACAGTCTCATTTGTTGATTCTCCTCTGTTATTTCTAAATCTCAGATTTAAATTTCTAAATCTAAATTTCTGTGAATCTCTCAGCTCTGAATCCTGCAGGAAATTTCTATATGTCCAAATTTGCTTAGTACTTACATTCTAATTTCTGGGAAGCATTTCTGCCCAGCAACTGAGAGAATGTCCATACTGTGTCCCCTGGAAAGCGGGAAAGTTGGCATCCTTACCTGAACACTTCTCTACAGGGTCATCTTTGCTACAGCATTTCCCACAGAGGAAACTCACAAACTGACACTGAGTCCCTGTCCAGAAACCACTGAAGTCTGCTCCAATTTTTTTTCTTGCTCCCTTTTCAGTACCTTGTTCTTTTGACAGATTCAAATTTTGTTCTGCTTTAGACCTAATTATGTTGAATTGCCACAGTTTTTTTTTTTTTTTAACAGGAAGGGAATTTTTGCCCTTAAGTTGTTTTCCTAGCTGCTTTTGTCTTGCAACAGCAGCCATTCAAATCTAAAATCACTTCTTGTCTTAAAAAGACTGTTTTTAGACACTCCTTTTCTTTCATGTATTTCCAGATTCTCATTTTTCTGAAAATGTTGTCATTTACACATTTTATTCAATAATTAAGTGGAGGGATTTGATTTTGGCTTAAATGAGACCTCCTTTCTGATCACATGAGAATTTACATTCATGGGGAAGGTTACTTTTTTGAAATATTAATGCACATTCTGTGTTCACTGCTTTAGAGGAAGTAGAGATAACGAACTATTTTGTGTGGGTTGTTTTGTTTTGTTAGTTTTTATCCCTTCCTCATCGAAGGGATGAGATATATCACTCTACTCAATTACTTTCTTACTTTGGGAGTATTTGCAGAGAGTTCATAATTATAAACAAGAGAGACCCCCTATAACTAGTTTTAGCTATATATATATATATATATATGTATACATATATATAAGCAATATATATACATATATTTATATGTATATACATATATACATATATATGTATACATATATATAAGCAATATATATATGCATATATTTATATGTATATACATATATACATATATATGTATACATATATATATGTACATACATACATACATACAATATATACATACTATATATATATATATATATATACATACTATATATATATATATATATTGCTAAAATAGTTATAGGGGGTCTCTCTTGTTTACATATATATATATATATGTGTATATATATATATATATACACATATATATATATTTGATAACTCTTACAATTTTCCAAAGCCCAATGGTCAGAGTTGCAAGTTACTCAGCCAGGAGAAGTGTCCAGCTCAGAGCACACAACCTCTTCAGCAAAGACACTTCTACAACCATCACTGGGCATAGGTACCACAGTTAACACTGCCAAGTCTCTCTACTGATCACTCTTTCTAACACCTCTGACATGACTACTTCTGGGTCAGCTGGATTGGACATTACATTTGCCAGAGGATACTCAATAAGAAGCATACTTGGAATTTTTGCAACTCTTTTGAAGTTGGTATAAACAATTGGGATTGATGTAGTTCACATCAAGTGCCTGCAAGAAAGGTGGAGAAAATACATTTCTGAGTTCAAACAAAAGGAGACACAGTAATAAGATCTAGACCTTTCTCACTTTTGAACAGGATGTTTCAAGATTATAGGCAGCTAAAAGAACTAAAAGAACTAAAAGAACTAAAAGAACTAAAAGAACATATGCAACGGTCCACCATTTCCACTGCTTAACATCAACATACACCTCTATTCCATACTCAAATTCGAAGACACAAAAAACAATAACAATAGCAATAGTAGTGTCTCTGCCTAGAATCATATAAGAATCTCTTCTGTAGTTAAAAACATTCTTATTCTGTCCCAAAATGAGGACTAGTTTCATGAAATCCCTTATTGAGCTAAAAAGCCTATAATCTATGACTTCACTTCTTCCTAAAATTCTCCTCTTAGTTTTGCCTCAATATCCTATGTGGTATTTAGTAATCTATGGAATAAATTGCAAAATTAGTTAATATATAAATATATGTGTAGCATAACATAGAAGAAAATGAATTAATACTACATTCTTTATTTTTGCAATTGATTTTGAGATTTTATATGTATTTCTGTTTTCCCCACCACTTTCCATATTCCCTTGACCCTTGTTGACATCTCAGGTGATTTTGGACTTTTTTTGGTATTTTTTTAAATGGTGGATTGATCCAATTTTTCCTGAGAAATACAGTTTTTGGGGATCCTACATTTGTGGTATTTTAATTTCACTGGTTCCTTACTTATTTCTTGCTCTATTTTGTGGCATGTATTCTATTTCTTCATGAAGTCAGGGTCATATACCTACCAACATTCTGGCTCCTTTCCCTTTCGCCTGCCTTTGCTGTTCTTCCAATGGCCCAATAAGCATATATGGAGGGGGGGGGACCTCAACTTCTCATCTTCTGGTAAAATTTTAGGGTCCCTTGCTGGAAATATTCATTCTTTGAGTACTGAGACCTCCAACCCAGCAGAGGCCAGAACTATGATAGAACATTTGCTAGTAGTTCATTAGATGTAATAGTGAGAGAAGCCACTCTCCTTTCAACTCCTTATTTGCTGAGAGGAGCTATTCTCATTTCCTTATTCTCCTGAGCATGGAGAATCAGCATCATAGTTATGGATTCAGTGTCCTGTAGTAAACATAGCACAAAGCTAAAGAAATGAAAACTGTATAATAATCTACTTTAGTCACTTAAATGCCATATTGCAAAATATCCTATTCTTTACCCTTAACCAAACTGAATGTGTGAGCTAGTTGTTTACCTTGGAAGAAACTTGGATTAATTAATTTGGCCTGAAGCAAAATTAAAATGTTTATTATGCTTCGAACTCCATCATAATTGTTTTGCTTTTTTTGTCATTTAATGTAGAACAATAAGACCACTTTTTTCCCTGTGAAATTATTTTTACTTCTGGGATTGTTTTTATTCAGCTGTATTATAAGCCTTCAGATGTAGGTGAATTGGTGAAGCACACTTTAGGTAATTGTTGGAATTCATGAAACATGAGTATGGAGTAACTAGTAATAACTCAGCAGTGGTCTTTACTGTTAACCTCCTTGCTTGTACCTGAACTCACAGTGAACTCCCTGAGTTCTCAGTCCTAGAGCTATGTTTTTGCTTTTTCACCTAAGCTATAAAAATCTTAGCGTAATTTCTGGTTTTGAAGAGCAGCCTACTTTATTGTCTTCTCTTTTTGATGTTTAATAAAAGTGCTTCTGACAGTTTCAAAGTTTAAAACATCAAGAAGTTTTCTGTTTAATTTTCAGTCGCTTTCAATACATGTTCACCAATCATCCCATATTTGCATTGTTTTAAAACTGTTCCTTTTTTACACGTTTAGCGAGTTATTGAAGCTGAGCCTAACCGGGATGGTGTTGGGAGAGAAATATTCTTCCCTCTTCTTCACCTGTGCACGCACATACTTTTTAGTTGCATTTGCAAAAGGGTTTTTTGCTGGGTATCATTTGGGGCTGATAGAGGGTAAAGAAAATTCATGCGTGGGAACTCTGAGCTCAGATACAACCAAAGACAGGAAAATGCGGTTCCTCTTTTTATGCCAAAGGAGAGAAAATACACATCTGGAAGCAAAGGATTCTTATTAATTAAAGAACTTTATACCTACTCTACTCAATCAAGGTCAAGACAAGATTCAACAATGAATAAGGAAAGGTATAGTAACCTCATTTCTTTATAGAACACACTGGCAACCCATGCTCAAGTGTGTTACCTAGAAGGAAAGCAAAAGTTGTCACGGCAGAAAGGCAGCATCTATGGAAACACCTGCCACAGATATTGAGGCATAAAGTGTGCAATGAGTGCTCACATAAAGAAGCTGGAGAAGAATGTGTGTGACATGTGGAGCAGCTAAGGCCAAGATAGCTTGGAGACACTCTGTGGATGCCTTGATACCGTGCTTCACCATGGAAGGCCGAATCTGGCAGTAGAATTTGGATATTAGGATAAAGGGAATGTTATCTATAACAGACTGATATAGCCTTAAAGCATCCAGGTACATTTGGATCTTTTCCTCTACTAGTTGGTGACATAAAATTAGACTGCTGAATATTGGGAATAAAGGAATGTGAACGTTTTTTCCCCTTTTTTTCTGATTATATAACTTACGTGTCTAACCAAATCAATGTATTAGTCGTTATTAATACAGATGGGAAAAGTCTAATTTGCATTTTTTTCTCTTGGCTGTTTCCATTTAATCAGCATGCTCCGAATTTTGCATAATGAACATACACCACTATTAAAATCAGAACAAAATCTTTATGTTCAGGAGCTTAACACGTGATCCTTTTGATCCAATACTCTATGAGCTTTTTGATCCAATACTCTATGAGCTTTTAGACGTACAGAACCAAGAAAAGCAGAGATTTGGAGATCAAATATGCAATTCAGTTGAAAGCTTTTGCTAAATAGATTTAAGTAAAGGAAGTAGATGTTGTATGTTAATTTTTGCACCATATATTTGCTTTAAAGTACCTCCTTCATTGGCTACATGCATTATCTATATTATTTTTATATGGAAATGATCTATAGTCATCTATGAATTATCAGAAAAACTCTTACTCAAAAAACATAGAGGCTTTTAGTAAGAAAGTCCTTTGGTACCTTCTTCATATCTCAGCTCATAGGTGCCCTCCTCTGGGAAGCTTTTTTCGAATGCTTCTCTCTGGTTATAATGCCCCTCCTCTGTGTTCTAGAGTCATTACCAAACTCTCACTACATTGTAGCTGTTGCTTTATTTCTTTGCTTCCCCAGAAAATTATAAAGTCTGGGCTGGGTCTTATGCATATGGATGACCACAATACCTAAATCTGTGTTCGTTATATGTGATAAACAAATCCCCAAGTATTTAATACATAAATGGAGTGAATGCTTTCTGACTTCTCTTATTTGATTGCTGGACACTAATGAGTTTCTGCATCTAACTTCTGACAAAATAATTATGCTTGAAGAATACCTTAGGCTTTAGCTTTGAATTTTACGTATATTTTGGAAACATAAAATTGAGTCATCCCTCATTCCTCAGAATAAGAAAAAAAATCTCATGAAAAGTAAAATTGGAATTTGGGTAATATACAGACGATCTGTTACTTAGTTTATGTACTGTACACATGTCTAGAAATATTACTACAATACTATGTCTCAATAGTAGCTTCTAGAAAGAAGATCATGGTGGGGTCAATTGGATTGCATGTGTAATTGAGAGACTTGTCTCAATTCTTCCCTTCATGTTGTAAACATGGCTGGTGAGTTTGCTGAGTTTGCCAATCCGACATGTATAAACAAAATTTAAAATGTTTTATAAATTATGCATAATAATGGCATTTCCTGATGAGACTGAGTTTTAAATTCAGTTTTGTGAAAGTCTTAATTTAATTTACTATATTCAAAGCCACAGATGGAAAAACCAAATATACTAATTCCCATACTAAACATTTCACATATTATGATACTTTTAGATTTTATAAACTATTTGTATTTGCCTGCATTCAAAAATAGAATTAGCTTAAATTGCATCCAATAAAAATCAATTTGCTTTGCCTTTTGTAAAGAAGTCAAATAATTGTCTAATAAATCCATAATTTTCTCATCACCTGACTCCAATTTCCACCATAATATTTTCAGGGACCAATTTCCTCTATTACTATCTATTTCCTGTGATTTTATTAAAATCTATTATTGCTGGAAAAACATATGCTAATCAATCTTATATTTTCTGATCCTCTAATTAACTTTGTAACCTGTATGCGAGGTATAACTCTTCTCATATTATCCCTTTATGAATGTTCAATACAATAATGACAATGGAGATGATAATTCAAAAACAGCAAATATTTATTCAGCACCCATACATGCCAAGTGCTGTGCTAAGTTTTGAATGTTATCTATGAGCCTATGTGAAGTCAGGGTCTTACATCACAATTTTAGTATGGATTCATTTATGGCAAATAGATCCATAGTAAATATATAGGAGGTTTGCCAAATATATCATGAAAAGATAGTTTTGCTTTTTCTGTTTATAAGAAATTATTTAAGATGCTCATTATGGTGTAATTATTTTATGCTTCTCCTATTAAGAGGAAAGAACTATGTACTCTCCCCTTGGATCTGTCACTTTTCTAACCAGTGAAGTATAGTAGAAGTGACACTAGGTGATTTCTGAGGCTAGGTAAGAAAAAGCCAGCAGCTTATCCAGTTATCGCTTATATAAGCTGTCTGTAAGAAGTCTTTGATGTAAGAAGTCTGAATACTCTGAAGTCTATATGCTGTGAGGGAGCCAAGGCCACAGGGAGAGATCATGTATGGATGCTCTGTTCAATAACCTCAGTGGAAGTTCCAGCTGACTTCCAGCATCAACCACCAGATATGAGTAAAGACACCTCCAGATTGTATCAGCTCTGGCCATAAAATTATCCCCATGTTTTGATGTCAGCCAACTTCCTTCAACAGTTTCCCATGGCCCTGCACAATGGACTCAAGAACAATGTGTGCATGGTGGCAGGGACAGAGATTATGAAGTAAGCATGAGCTAAGCAAAGAGAGCAATAAACCAACTGCAGGTAGGACCCTGTGCAATTGCACAGATCACATGCACATGAAGCCAGCCCTGACCACAATTATGTTGGACTCATTGAGAGTATGGTCACAGGATTCACATGCCTAAGCTTTAATTCTATTTTATTAATTTTTTAGCTGCTTGACATTAGACATATTACTTAATAGCTCTCTGCCTCAATGCTTTTATTTGCATAAAACAATGATAATAGTATCTAATCTATGGAGTTATTTTGAAAAATGAATAAATTAATACATGTAAAAATCATAGAATCATGTCTGACATTAGTAAGTCTCCTCAAAAAATTAACTACTATTAATTTTACGTGAAGCAACTTCTTTTGTATTTGAAAAACACAATTGATGAATCAACTCCTGTGAACAATCCTTATCTCACCATTTCCATAAAACAGCATCTTTTATTTGACACTAGCTATTTTTTTTTTTTTTTTTTTGAGAACCACTGACATCAGGGAAGATCAGAGCAGGCAGAGTACATGTTTACAATATTATGGGTTTATGCTAGTTTGGCATTTACTTAAGAGACAAAATTAAGATCAATCCAATCATTATTTGCTGATGACATTATATATAGAAAACCCTAAAGACTCCAACAAAAAACTGTTAGAGCTAATAAACAAATTCAATAAAGTTGCAAGATATAAAATCAATAAGCAGAACTCTTGCATTTCTATACAGTAATAATGAACTATCTGAAATAGAAACTTGGAAAACAATTCCACTTACAACTGCATAAAAATGAATAAAATACCTCGGTATGTATTTAGCCAAGGTGGTGAAAGACTTGTGTATTCAAAACCACAAGACATTAATGAAGAGACTGAAGAAGACAAATAAATGAAAAGATAGTTCATGCTTATAGACTAGAAGAATGAATATTATTAAAATGTCCACCTTACCCAAAGCAATGTACAGATTCAATGCAACCCCTATCAAAATTCCAATGGCGTTTTTCATAGAAATGAAACAAATAATCCTCCGATTTGTGTGAAAGCACAAAAGACCCCAAACAGACAAAGCAATCCTGAGAAAGAAGAACAAAGCTGAAATCATCACACTCCGTGATATCAAACTATATTACAGAGCCACAGTAACTAACATAGTATAATTTTGTTATAAAAACATACATATAGAGATCAATGGAATAGAGAGCCACCAAATAAACCCATGTATATATGGCCAATTAATTTGTAACAAAGGAGCCAAGAATACACATTGGAAAAGGAATAGTCTTTTTTATTTATTTATTTATTTTTTAAAATGTAAATGTTTTTATTTATTTTTGAGACAGAGAGAGACAGAGCATGAGCAGGGGAGGGGCAGAGAGAGAGGGAGACACAGAACCCAAAGCAGGCTCCAGGCTCTGAGCTGTCAGCCCAGAGCCTGACGCGGGGCTCAAACTCACGGACTGTAAGCTCATGACCTGAGCTGAAGTCGGACGCTTAACCGACTGAGCCACCCAGCCACCCCAGGAATAGTTTTTTTTAAATAAATGGTTTTGGGAAAACTGGACAGCTACATGCACAAGAATATAACTGGACAACTATTCTATGCCACATATGGAAATTCGCCAAAGTGGATTAAAGACTTAAATGCAATACCTAAAACCACAAAATTCCTAGAAAAAACATAGGCAGTAAATTCCTTGATATGGGTCTTGGTGATGGGCTTTTGAATCTGGTACCAAACAGAAAAGAAACAAAAACAAAAATGAACAGGTGGGACTACATCAAAATAAAAAGCTTCTGCACAACAATCAACAAAATGAAAAGGTAACCTACTGAATGGGAGAGGTATTTGCAAACCATATATCTGATACGGGGCTAATATTCAAAATATATAAAGAACTCATACAACCCAACAGTAAAAACCAAACAATCCAATTAAAAAACAAGCAGATGATCTAAGTGGACATTTTTCCAAAGAAGACATATAATGGCCATTAGGTAAATGAAAAGATGCTCAACATCATTAATCATAGGGGAAATGTAAATCAAAGCCACAATGAAATATTATTTCACACCTGATAAATAGGTTGTGATCAAGAAGACAAGAAATAAGCATTGACAAAGATAGGAAAGGAAACAGAAGGGTTGTTCCTTTTTCTGTTCAGCTTTTTACTTGTTAAGATGGAGTGGCAACTTCCAAGTTCCTTACATGCCGGACTGGAAACTGTGATTTAATTTTCACTTCATTTCTTTTTATTGTCAAATGATGTCTAGTTGTATGAATATACCAAATTTTACTTAACTATTAATCTTTTAATGGAGTTTAGGATGATTTCCACATTTTGGCTGTTATACATAATGCTGCCAGGAACATTTGTGTACATCGTGTGGGGGGGCATATATTTTAATCTCTCTAAGAGTGGATCTGTTTGGTCATGTGGTAACTCTATGATTATTTTTCAGGAATAGTCAGACTGTTTTCAAAAGTAGATGCACTACTTTTACATTCCCACCTGCAGAGATAAGGGATTCGATTTCTTCACATAATCACCAACAGTTGTGCTTTTTCTTAATTTTTTTTTAATTATAGGAATCACAGTTTGTATAAAGGAGTATTTCGTTGTGGTTTTGATTTGAATTTTTTTTTCTGATGGCTAATGATGTTGAATCATTTTTCATGTGTTTAACAGCCATTTGTATATCTATCTTTGGAGGACCTTCTGTTTAGATCCTTTGCCTGTTTTCTTTTTTTTTTTTTTAACATGGTTATTTCTCTTTTATTTTTGAGGGATAAGAGGTTTTTTTTAATATTCTATATATGAGTTCCTTATTGTTAAGCAGAGTACCAATTCCAAAAGAGGACTCTCAACACTTCTGACTATTACATCTTTTTTTTTATGTTTATTTATTTTTGAGAAAGTGAAAGAGCACACAAGAGTGGGGGGGGGCAGAGAGAGAGGGACAGAGGATCTGAAGTGGGCTCTGCATTGACAGCAGAGAGCCCAATGCAGGGTTTGAACTCAACCAAACCATGAGATCATGACCTGAGCTGAAGTTGGACGCTTAACCAACTGAGTCACCCAGATGTCCCTGGCTGTTGTGTCTTGATGTCCGAGTCCCATGGAAAACAGAACACAGTTAAGCAATGGAGGGAACACTGCTGTACTTTCAGAGATAAGAGACTGTTCAAGACTAGCCTCAGTATGTGTGTTGGTCCCCTGTGACCACCGGGTCTCTTCCTGCAGCTGATGCAGGGTCATGTGCACATGTATACCCTTCTCCATCACAGTGGAAGGACTCTGTACCCTCCTGGCAGAGGACAGATAGAACATTGGGTTGGCTAGCTGCCATATGGTGCACATGTTTTGAGCAGACACAAAAGAGCACTCATTGAGCCCAAAGCAGGGAAAGATATTCCCACACAAGGTGATAAGCCTAGCACAGACTGTATGAACTCTTTATCTCTTGGTAAGGAAGTGCTCCAAGCCCAAGGCCCATTTTTGTGTGGATAAGTGGAGATCTGAAGACTATTAAGACCACCTTTTGCAACCCTTATTACCTACACATTTGTTAATATTTTTTCTCTCAATTTGTGAGCTTTCTTATTACCTTCTTAATGGTTTCTTTTCAAGCACAAGAGTTTTTAATTTTGATATTGTCCAAGTTTTCTATTATTTCTTTTGTTGCCTTTCCTTTTGGGTCATAGCTAAGAAACTAGTACTTAATCAAAATTAGAGATCATTTATTATGTATACAGTTTCACCTTTCCCTGAATGTCCTATAAATGTGATCATATACTACAAAGCACTTGCACACTGATCTCTTCTTCTTAATAATATACATTTGATATTTATCCATGTTTTTGTGTGGCTTAATAGATCTTAGATCTTTTGATTTTATCACTGGATAGTATTCCAGCATATGAATGTATAGCAGTTTTGTACCCATTCACTTGTGGAAGGACATCTTGAATTATTTCCAGTTTTCCACGACTGTGAATAAAGCTGAAATAAACATTAGCATGCAGGTTTTTTCATGAACATACGTTTTCAGATCAATTGGGTAAATACCTAGAAGCACACAACTGCTTGATTATTTGGGGGGGGACTATGTTTAGCTTTGTAAGGCAGTGCCGAACTATCTTGCAGAACATTGTTGCCACTTTACATTCCTACCAGAGATGCCTTTTCACTCTTTGCCAGGAGGTGATATTTTTGGGTTTTTGTTGTAGTTATTATTATATATATTTTTGCCATACTCATAGGGTGGTAGTGTTTTCCATATTTAGTATGTATATATGTATGTATGTATGTATGTATGTATGTATGTATTTACTGTTGTTAATAAGAACAGGACAAGAAGCATGCTCATCCTCTAATCAACGGTTTTCAAGTTGTGCTTCACTGCAAGTGGCCAAGTTTACGTAGGAGCTACTTCCCAGTGGTAAGCTTCTATATGGAAGAAAGCATTCACTGTAAGAGGTTTTAAAAGCCCATTCAGTAGAGAAAAGCATTCCATGAATTGTGTAGCTCAGACACAGATTCTGCTCTTTGTCCTTTTAGTTCGGTTCTCTTCTTACTAAACCCTTAACCTTGGTTATGATCCTGGCTCTTTTTCACACATTTATTTTCTATGCGGGTTACAGTCATCCTTTCTAAGATCTTCATATAATACACAGTTCGCCACTGTTCATAATAGCATTCTCTTCTCCCTTGCACTCTTTTATCTGAAATGCAGTACCACTTTCACCAAGCACACACATATTTTGTGCACCTTCTAGCTTCATTCTGAACACCTTGATCTTTCCCAAACTCTATAATTTTAATTACTCTTTCTTAATTTTTGGGAGAGAGGGAGAGAGAGAAAGAGAACAGAGCATGAGTGGGGGAGAGGTAGACAGAGAGGGAGACACAGAATCCGAAGCAGGCTCCAGGCTCTGAGCTGTCAGCACAGAGCCTGACGCAGGGCTCCAACTCACAAACCTGAGTTTGTGAGCCGAAGTCAGATGCTTAACTGATGGAGCCACCCAGGCGCCCCTAATATATTCTTTCTTGAAACTGCTTTTGTCCTCTTTTTTCCCCCTCTGATAGTCATTACATGTTTCTCAGAAAGCATGACAAATATTAGCTAAACTCAATAGGTCAATGGCCTAGATCTCATGATCATCTCTTCTCCTGGATATCAAGTTGTGTTGAATAAGTTTTGTGATATCTTGTAACTTAAGTATTGAGTCCAAATCTGCTACAGCAAGCTGTTCATTTGTTCTAGGTTTCCTGATCACCTGAGGGACAGAGATCCTTTCAACTGGCCTGGTCTCCTCACTCTTTATAAACTCTGGTGATTCTTGTAAAACTCATCACTGACTTAATGATTTGTGCTAGCTGTGTGTGTGGCCCAGTCCCCTCCATTAAGTAGAAGAATTGCCAAGGAGCAAAAGCAGAGATACTTGACAGATATTCCAAATGATCTCCTCCTCTTCCTCTCTCTTCCTCCTACTGTTGGCCTTTGGCCGGCCAGTCACACAGAAACAGCCTTGACATTAATCAATGGGCAAAACCATAATGCATAAGCTTAATATATCATTTTGTCTGTTAGCTAAAGCTAATTGTATTCATATTCATATTTTCAGTCTGTTATTACTCTGGGGTAGCAATTTATAGACTTTTGCTCAGTGGTCTAGAAAACATAACAAAAAAGTCCTATGTTTCTGTTTTATGCCCAAGAAATAACCTTTAGGGTTAGGATTATAATTTCTGGGTGGAATATTTAACATAATTACATTCATATTCAATAGGGAATCTTTTAGAAAATCACTGCTTGGAATGCAGTTCTATAAATGTTGTATCTTGAGCCAAATTAAACATGTAAAATGCCAACTTCTCAATCTAAGGAAAAACGTTCCCATCTGCTATAATTATATAGAATGAGAAAGATAGTGAATGTATTCGCATTTACTGAACACAAAAGAGACACTTATTTTAAGTAAAATTGTTGGGCTTTGTTGGTTCAGCTAGTGGCGTTTTCACTTAATCAGAGTAATGTGTACATTTACTCAGTGGAATGCATTAGGTAGTTAACTATATTCCCATTTTACTAAAACCTTGTAAATGCTTGTGGCCAGGAGGAGAGTGCAATCGGACATGATTCTGTCTGTAATTGGTTAGAAATATCCAAATTGACAGTTTGCTTTGGTGACAGTTTCCTGGGGATTTAAATATTTCTCTGATGAGGTAAAAAAAAAAAAAAGTAGTTTCCCTAAACTCAAAACTTGTACTTAAGGGAATTTATACTTAAGGAATTTATACTTAAATTAAAAATACTGACACATGTTCTCCAACATTTCTGAAATTCTGAAGCATTTTATGCAGTGCACATTTTTGTAAATTCTTTCTAAATTTCTTTGATAGACAATTTGTGTCCTAATAAAAGAGGAAGAAATAAAATATGATCAAATTTAAATACTACTTACCAATGAACAAAAGATTTATGTTTGCTAGGTGAATGCAAATTATCCAGACTTTACGAAAAAGTAAGAAAAAAGAAAAGAAAAACATTGCTCATCATCCCTGATGTGGGCCTCATAGTTACACACTTTCTGTATCAGAATGAAGTATGGATCTCAGAAAATCTACTCTATTTTATTCTCGATGCCACTGGCATTTCTCTTAGCAATCTTAGCTACCTTCCATAAATTGGGTTTTTTCCTACAACATCTATTTCTCTCCTTCATACTACAAAATACATTATTCATGTGTATGCCTAATTCTGTTATTGGAAAAGGTAAGTTAAATCTTAGAATTATTGATTTTGCTTTGTCAGACATGTTGTTCTTTTTTCTTTTTGTGACTAAAACAAAAAGATACACGAAAGAAACAAAAAGTCAATATTTCTCTTTAACTATGTTACTTTAAAAATACATTTTGGTTCACAGAAGTGCGGGGGGGGGGGGGGGGGAAATGAAGAAATATTACACGGAAACTGAATGTTCTAGGCTTCTTCCCCCAAGCAACTTTCCCTCACCACCATCGCTCTGCTTCTCTCTGTAAGCACCACACCTGTGTGCTTCAATTCCTCGTGGCACTACACTTACTTTATTTATTATAGTTATGAGTATGTTGTTTCCACCATATTGTTAGCTTATTAAGGATATTAGATTGTGTTATTTATGTCAGAATATGCTGTCCCAAGCATAAAAGAAAGGATATAATACTCATGGTATTTGAGGTGGACTTTTACATTAAAGAGCAAAGGGCTAAATTGTTCTAGTATCTTCTTTAAATGGACTCACATGGGGCGCCTGGGTGGCGCAGTCGGTTAAGCGTCCGACTTCAGCTCAGGTCACGATCTCGCGGTCCGTGAGTTTGAGCCCCACTAGGCTGATGGCTCAGAGCCTGGAGCCTGCTTCCGATTCTGTGTCTCCCTCTCTCTCTGCCCCTCCCCTGTTCATGCTCTGTCTCTCTCTATCTCAAAAATAAATAAACGTTAAAAAAAATTAAAAAAAAATAAATAAATGGACTCACATTGATTTTCTACGTGAAGTTGGTTTAGTGGGTGTTCTTCCTCCTACCTCAGTGTGGATGGCTTCAGAAGACCACAGATTACAAGGGGAAAAGTGCAGAAAACACAATACACATAGGTTTGGGCTAAGCCAAGGAATAAATATAAAAGGTTAATAATATTCAAAATAAAAGCTCCTATTTATTAGGTGCTTACTATGAAGCAAACACCTGCAACACCTGTTATGAATGATACTAATGATGACTTTCTTACACAGGTACTTTTAGATTGAGAACATGTCACACTACTTTCTCCTTTCTTTATTCTCCTGCAGCAGACACAGGAGCCGACTTGCCTCTGTGTCTTTGGGACTTGTTATATTTCTCCTTGTAGAAGACCTGAGTTTCCAATTGCTCTGTACAAGCACTATAGCTTGGGGCAGAAGGGAGTAGGTTTAATTCAGGGAGATTGTTAGCCTCTGGTGCATTGGGCTGATACTGAAAGCTTCCAAGGAAAGAGATTTAGTAGCAAAGGAAGAATGGGAACTTCTGGTGGTGACTTGTGATCGAGTGAGTTTGTTTCAGTGATGGGTTAGTAAAATTAGACAATATGGATTTTTCACTTTGGTGGTTTGCAAAGCCAGCCCTGTGCATGCTGCCCATCTTTAGAATTGTGTGCTTTAACTGTTACAGATTTGACGGTGACTCTAACAAATGAGACCTTGTCCACAGGTGAGAAGTTATTTTTATACAGGTGAATGGCTGTTTTTATAAGGTATTGGATTTAATAGGAACACGTGAACTCATCCAAAGTATTAGTTTGGGACTTACTGCAACTTTGAGCTATTTAAGCACAGTCATTAAAATGTACATGTGGGTGCTGAGACGTATTTTAGTAACCAGGCACTTCTGAGGAAAAGTTTAGGATACCATGAAAAGAAAAAGACTTTCCATATTTAGAATTTTTAGACATCAAATAATGAAACAATTATTTGCTACTTTGATTGTGTTCTTTTCTGCCCAATATGCAGGCAGGTGGAATAAATGGTTTGTGTGTCCCAGAGACCTAGTTTGTGAGGTTCTGGATTTTAGGTAGTAGATGGTAGAGTAGCTGAGTGAATTTCCATTCATTATTTGTGACCAAAGAGTGGCAAAGAGGCATAATCTGTGGGACAATTTGAGCCAAGGGGTGATCCTTGCCTTCAAGTAGCTTGTCCATGGGCTCAAGAGACATCCATCCTCTATCTGTATGTTCAAGTTGGCTTTGAATTGTTTAGTTACATACATTTGGATGCCTGGCCATAGCTATGAAATTTGGAGTCCTAAATTTGGAAACTAGTCTTTGAAAACTAGTTTTCATTGGTTTCTAAGGGACCCATTGCAAAGGTAATATGACAACTTCATTTTAAGAAATCTGTTGAAGATTATTCTCCAGCTGAGGATTCTCCAGTGGATAAGGAAAACACTTACTCTAAAAGGGAGGTTTCATATGCCCAAGCAATTCTGTAGCAGATTGAAGAACAGAGGAAAAGATCTGTTCAAAAGAGAGTGGATGCTATGTCAATAGACCAACCTATGCTCAATTTGGCTTCTGGAATTTCAGAAACATGGAGAGTAGAGGAGACATGAATATTCATATTAAGTGGTTTCAATAAACCATATAAAAAAAGGAATGACATCTCAAGGACAAAACAGTATTTGGGGGCCGCTACCACTTCCAATTTGTAAAAATTGCCTGTAGGCAGCAATGCCTCAATTGACATGATCTAAATATTCTCTATGTGATAAATAATGACAAAATTAGCAGACTAATGAGAGATTCCCTCAATTGTATTGAAGCATATTGGTCATGAGCTAGATGACCAGTATTGACTGACCAAAAGGCATCTATTTCTTTTTTTAAATCTTCTACCTGTAGGAGAGAAGAGTATTACTTCAGCTTTCTTATTGGATGAAAAGTGAGTCCAAAGAGAATAGCCCTACATTTTGGAAGTACCTCAAAAATATGCCTTGTTTTTCTTTTTCTTTGTTTTCTTCCAAAACTGTACATCTGCTTATCCATCAGCCTGCCTCTGTATTGTTGAAACAAAAAGCGGGGGGTGGGGGGGGTGGTTAGGAGAAATAATATGGTAGGGTATTCCCAAGTAGATGAGAGAGCAACACCTCTAGAATCCAATGTATGAAGCCATTTTTTCCCCTATTTTTCCTGTCTCTATTTAACCAACCTTGGAGGGACATGTACAGACCAAAACAGAGGGAGTGAAAAAATTATATGAAATTCAGCCCAAGACTGCCTGCTTCTCTTTAAGCTACTGATGTTGGAAATAGAATGCTGTGTGGAAAAGAAAATGTCCATACTATTCAAAGCATCCATATAAATTAGCCATTATTTTTTTTTCAAAACTCCAATTGCATTCTTCACAGAAATAGAAAAACCAACCTAAAAATTTGTATGGGACCACAAAAGACTCCAAATAGCCAAGGCAATCCTGACAAAGAAAAACAAAGTTGTGGGAATCACACTTCCTGGTTGTAAGCTATACTATAAAGCTGTAGTAATTAAAATAGTATGGTGTTAGCATAAGAAGACAGACCAATAGAACAGAATAGGGATCTACAAATTAAGCCCCTACATATATAATCAACTAATATTCAACAAGGGAGCCAAGAACACCAAGTGCAACAAATGGTTATGGGGAAACTGGTAAACACATGCGGAAAGATAAAATTGGACTCCTATCTTATGCCCCTCACAAAACTTAAATGGGAATGATTAAAGAGTTAAACATAAAACCTGATACCATAAAAATTCTAGAAGAAAACATAAGGAAGAAGCTACTCAACTTTGGTTGTTGTAATGGGTTTTTGGATAGGACACCCAAAGCACAAACAAGAAAAGCATAAACCAACATGTGGGACTAAACTGAGTGAAAAAACATCTGCACACACACACAAAAACTCAGCAAAATAAAAAGACAACCTAAAGACTGGGAGGGAAATTTTATAAACCATACATCAGAGAAAAGTTAATACCCAAAATATGTAAAAAATTCATTTCACTCAATAAAAATCTGATGAAGAAATCGACAGAGAAACTAAATAGATATTTTTTTTTCCAAAGAAGACATCTAAAGGGCAATGAGTACGTGAAACGATGGTCAACATCACTAGTTATTAGGGAAATGCAAATCAAAACCACAATGAGGTACATCACATTGATTATAATAGCTCTTATCAAATTGACAAAACAATAACATACTGGTGAGGATGTGAAGAAAAGGAAGCCCCTGTACAATGCTTGTAGAAATATAATTTGATTCAGCCATTATGAAGATTCCTAAAGCAATATGAAACAATATGAAGATTCCTAAAAAAATTAAAAAAGGACTACCATAGGATCCAGCCATTTCACTTCTGGGTACACACCCAGAGGAAGGTAAAATAGGATACTGAATAGATATCTTCTTTCCCATGTTCATTGCAGCACTATTCACAATAGCTCAGGCATGGAGACAATGTAAGTGTCCACCAGGGAACGAATGGTTAAAGAAAAACAATATGTATATATTCAGCCAAAAAAAGGACATCCTGCCACTTGAGACAACATGAATGAAACTTGAGGACATGCTAAGCGAAATAAGTCAGACAGAGAAAAAGAAATACTGTATGATATCATTTATATGTGGAATCTAAAAAGGCCAAACTTGTATAAAAAGAGAGTAAAACAGTGGTAACCAGGGGATGATGGGGAGGAGATAGGACAGATGTGGTCTAAGGAGACACACTTGAAATTGGTAGTAAGTCCTAGAAATCTAGTGCACAGTAGAGTGAATATAGACAACATTGCTTTAGTATAATCATCAAACTTGCTAAGAGACTAGATATTAATTATTCCCAAAGCTAAGAATGAATGATAATTATGTGATGTGATAGATGTGCTAATTATCACTACAATGGAAACAATATTACAATATATAAATGTATTGAATCAACATGTTGTACACTTTGAATTTATACAATGTTATATATCCACTACATTCCAATAAATTAAAAAATAATTAAACCAGGGGTGCCTGGGTGGCTCAGTCGGTTGAGTTTGACTTCGGCTTAGTTCATGACCTTGCGGTTCATGGGTTTGAGCCCCGAGTCAGGTTCTGTGCTGACAGCTCAGAGCCTGGATCCTGCTTCCGACTCTGTGTCTTCCTCTCTATGCCCCTCCCCTGCCTGTGCTCTCTCTCTCTCAAAAATAAATAAATATTAAAAAAATTTAAGCCATGAATAAATATGTTTTAACATAAACACCTCTCAGATTGAGGAACATGAGACTGTGCCTATAACCTAGTAACTGCAAATTATGGCTTAAGGCCAAAATACTTTCAACAAAGGCATTATCTAGAAGTACATTTTGATATGGCATAATAGGAGTGGAATTTGAAAAAAAAATAAGTCATTTGTGTGCATATCTAAGTGAGTTGAGAGATCTTAATAACCAAAATACTCTGGTGGACATTTTTAAGGGACTGGTTTTACATAAAAGGCAAGTAGTCCATTCCCTGTAGAATTCAGAAAGGACTCAAAAAAGAGTACTTATCTGAACTTTGAAAAGCCTGGAGAAATTTGTCCCTGACAAAAGACATAGTGAAACATAAAGTGTGGACGAAAAGAAAAACGTTGGGAAACTTTGAAGGGCTGCAGTGAAATGAGGGGGCCGCTTTCATGAATGTTCTCATAGGCCATACTAAGGAAATTTAACTTTATTTTGAAGACCATAGGGAGTTACCAAAGGGGTTAAATCAGGAGGATTATATAATATCAGCAGTGAACATCTCTGAGAGCGGTGTAAAGGACTGATGAAGATAAAGTCTAGAAGCAGACCTGAGAGGAGTGTTGGATGAGTTATTATGTGGTCCTAGTATGCAAAGAGACCATAGAAAATTGGAAGAGGAAGAGTATATGAGGTTATAAGTGGCCAATATTAATAAGAATAATATCTCATCCACTGTGTGTGACATATTGAGGAAAACTAAATATAAAGGATGGGTTAGTATTCAGGAGATTCTAAGTCAAACTCTTCTACTAATTTGTTCAAAAAGGGAAATTCAAAATATAGAATTGATGGTAGCAGATTTTGAACAGAAAGAAATCTAAGTTGGAATTCAGGAAGATAAAGGTAGTAAAATCAGTTATTTTGCATTTCCTGTGTGCCAAAGGTCCCACTAGACACCTTACGTAGGTGATGACCTGAAACCTCTCATTAGCAGTATAAGGTAGATAGGCATCATTCCACCTGTGCAGATGAGAAAACTGTAACTCAGTTGTTCTAAATGGCTCACCAGGTCTCACCGATCATACGTGTATAGTAAAGCTTCTAATCGTCTATACACTCACCAGCATAAAACACTGTGGTCCTAATTCAGAAAAGTATTCCTAAAAACAAAAATGACTCTATTCAGAACAATGGATTGTAGATAAATTCTATGATTAGACAGACAAGTAAAGTGAATATGCAATGCAATGTTTTTCTAAGAAATCAAAGATCTGTGAATGAGGTTCCGCTGGATCCTTTGAAATAGATTCCAAATAAGGAGGCTGAGAGAGACTAGGCAAATTTTAAATGGCACACTCAAAACAGAGCCCCCCAACCCCAGCTCTGTGACTCAGGTGACCAGGAGCAATACTTAAATCCTCCTGATAGCAATTTTCTCATCTTGAAATGGAAATAATCACCATACAGAATTCATAGTCCAGTTACATTGTTTAGTTTACAAAGTTTTTTTAAAGCACTGACACTGAGTTTGCTCTCTACAAATATTAAGTAACATTATTGGAGACTAACAGACAAATGTCCTATTTCTTATAAAGTGCCCAATTTCAGGGCTTTTGGAAATATAATCACCTTTCCTTTTTCTAAATTTTGGATTATATAAATCATATATATTCTGACATAACATTCTGTAGTAACAAGTAAAAGAAAAGACTGATTTTGAAGCAAAAGTGTAAAAGTAAAAAAATGTACTTTTCAGGTGAAAACATCAAAAAATGGCAAACATATGGCAAGAATATCTCATATATAAAAAGATGGGGGATTGGATATTTTTTTCTAATATAAATTAATATATTCTTTTTGACAAAGCAGATGGACCTGCCTTCTTCTGTTTTCTCTTCCTTTATTCAAACTTTCTTTTATGATACATATAGATCACAGGAATTAATCAACATTAAAAAAATCTTGCCACTGAACATTTGTCTGTAATTGACAACAGGTTTCTTTTTATGAACTTCATGTTTACCTAAAGCAATAAAACATACTTAAAAAAATAATTCATCCAATTACTTTCATTCTTAGGATAACTTCTTGGTTCTACTTCTAGCAGATGTCAATATTTTAGTATCCGGAAACTTGGATATTTTTCATAAAGTTTAACCCACTGCAGCTGGTGTATTCATCCAAAAGACTGCAGCCCAGTAACATGACAGCTATCATTAGGAGGGTTTCCAGGCATCCTTGTAACACAATATTTTGGTGAATTTTTATGTTACTTGCTTTGAAGAAAATTGTAGAAGATCTTTCTTCCAGGGTTATGCATTTGTAGGATCCATAAAACATTTCAGGTGAATGTTCTTAAGATCTTCCTCAGAAGAGAAAGCAAACATTTCCTTAGTAGAACCTGTCAGGATTAGTTAAATTGACTGAATAAAATTTTAAAGTGGTTAAATATTTATTACACACAATAGAAAGGGGAAAAGTAAAAGAAATATATGTGCTTATATGATTGCACAACAGATCAATTTGGGATATTATGAGCATCACTTAACTCTCTTATTTATTTATTTTTTTACATAATGGAAGCTTCACATGACCCTGAACCCTGTATTTGACTATTGAAAACTCTGCTCGAGATTTCCTATCAATTGGGCAGAAATGTCAAATGAAGTAGATCTAATACATGCAGATATTTAAAAATTATAATTCTTTGTAGAGTCATCTTTTTACCCGATGATTTCATTATCAATCAGTGAGTGGCTATTTTGCTGTCTTTTTTTTTATTAATTCATTTAGCAACTATGGAGCATCTTCAGTGTCCCAAGCACTGTTTTCTTCAGACATTCAGATGGATTATGCAACCATTATTTCAAGAAAACCACAGCCAGTGGTAGCGATGACTAAATAACACAGCACACTGATATCTATCTAGTGCTCACCACTCTCTGAAAATCTGTCATTTTGCTTGCAAAATAGTGGCTATCCTAACCACTTTGGTTCTGCTTTGTATTGTTGGTCCAGTTTCAGGTGGTTCACTTTTTATCCTACCCTTGTTGAGGAAGTGCTTTCCCATCCACTCTACCCTTTTGGGATTCGGAGACATTTTCTCGACTCATCTTCAGGTATGCTCCAGCCTCACTTTGACCAAAAAGAAAACAAAGTCCCTAGGACTCCAATGTCCAAACATACGGATTTGACAGAACTGGTGCTGGGAGAGGTGGAGAAATCTTGTGAAAGGGTGAGTTTACCTGCAATCTTAGGGCAGGCGTGGCTGTCATTCAACTGGAAAAGGAACCCTTGAAAGGAGTTCTGAGCAAACAGTCCATTTGAAGAGCTCAGAGTGTGACTGAAAGTTGGGGTGCCCAGAGTCGGAGGGCGCAGGAAATGAAACAGCATAATAATGATTTAATTTATTTTAGGATTGGTGTATACAACCAAAGGAAGTATTCAAGGCAACATGTCTGAACAAAAGAAAAATTTGTAGAGCAATCCAGTGAAACATAGGTATATTGTTTTTTTTTAACATAGCGATATTGTTAATGACTAAATTAAATTACAAAACAAACGAATGAAAATGTAAGGCAGCTATTTTTATTTTTAAGTCAATGTTTGATTCTTATTACAAAAAGTCTAAAAATACTAGGTGTGCAAATATATTTAAAATAAGGGTGTGCAAATATATTTTCTAGACAACAAAAATCTACATTCTATATGGAGGAAAATTGTGTTAAGTCACTTTAGTTAGCATACATTAAAATATTTATGTCTGTGTCAGGAAGACTATTTCTGACAGTTTTGTGGTAGATAGAATATTTAAAAATTTACCTTCTGACTGTTTGCTAGTAAATTTTGCAGAGCTTTCATCTGTACATGCAAGCACAGAATGAAATTTCTGCTGTCAGGATTACATTGCTCTATATAGATGTGGCTAGAAAATAAAAGGTGGAGAAGATAAATAGAAGAGAAAAACACTCATCATTAACAGAGAAAGAAACACATCGTGACAGCAATAACAGGAAAGAATGAAAAGAACTATTTGATGATGAAAGAAAACAGAGGGTCAGACATAACAGGAAATTAAGAAAAAGACCACTTCCTCCATGTAATATGCAATGACCAAATTGTTTACTGAAGTACCCTCTTAAATGAAACTACACAGAGGTAAATAACAAAGTGAAATTACTTGTAGCTTTTTAAAAGGTCCACTGGGAAGCAAGTAAGTGTTAACAAAACAAATCAAAAACCAAGCCTTGCCTCATGGATATTTTGTCTCATGGTTTCCTCATGACAGCCTGAAAATATATTCAGTTCCTATCTTCTTTGTTTTTTTTTTTAATCTTTTACCATACCACTGATCGCAAAGGATATTCTTCAAGCAAAAGGGGTGAGGGCAGCTAAAATATTACCATCTGTTTCAAAATCTTGTCAAAATGCATCTAGGCTACTTCACTGAGCATTTTATAACCAAATCATACCAAAGCATAGTTTACATTAGATGGAGCACAGTAGGGCTTGGAAAAAATGATAGGCTGTGGAGATGCCTGGTTGTTTGTTTGTTTGTTTTAACTAGTGAAGGCACCCAAGGTACTGCATTTAATAGAGCTAATATCAGGAAGACAGACAAATCACTCCACAAACGCCAGTAAACAACCCGTTATATATGTCTGGATTTTTGGCTCCCTGAATTCTTCTGCTTCCGGGTAGAGAGTTTTCTCTTTATACTGGTATTCACCCTGGTTAGTTGTTTCAATTTACCTGCAGTTAGGACAACTTGTATCAACTGATCATTTATTTATGTACTTTTTAATTGAAGTGCCATTGACATAAATCATAGTAGTTTCAGGTGTACAACATAGTGATTCAACATTTATATGCATTACTAAGTGATTAATCACTTATATATTTATGAATATTTGAAAATATATAGGTAAAGGCATTTCGGATCAATCATTTGACAGCTATAGCATGTCTAACACTCAGACTCTAATCGGTATTCTTTTTGTTTATTTCTCATGAAAATGAAAAAGAGAAGGACGGAAAATGTTAGGGGGAAATATTTTCCCCCTAAATAACTATCATCAAAATTATTCGAAACTCTAGATTAATTTTAAAAGATGCTTAAGTAAAGGTGAACAACTTATATTTATTTTTAAGTAATCTTTGTTATTATGTCATTAATGCATGCTCACTGAAGGTCTTTAGATAATAACAAATGTTAAAGCTGGAAAAACTATACAAAATCCTTTCTCTTAAACAAAGCTGTTGGTAATTTTTTGTTGTTTTTTTTTCTCAATAATTTATTCTTTGCAACATATAATGTTGGTGTTCATGAATATGTATATTAAAGGTTATATTTCCATTCATTGCTTAAAAATGAGATCAAAGGGGCAGCTGGGTGGTTCAGTCAGTTAAGTGTCCGACTTCAGTTCAGGTCATGATCTCATAGTTCATGAGTTGGGTGCCGCCTTGGGCTCTATGCTAACAGCTCAGAGCCTGGAGCCTGCTTTGGGTTCTCTGTCTCCCTCTCTCTCTGCACCTCCCCTGCTCACACTGTCTCTGTCTCTGACAAATAAATAAACATTAACAAAAGACTAAAAACATATATAAATAAAACCACATTTCTGGATTTCCCTTGATCACAGTTCTTTTAATAATTCTGTTGGAATATATATATATATATATATATATATATATTCCATACATATACATACATATATATATATATATATATATATATATATAGACAGAGAGAGAGAGAGAGAGAGAGAGAGAGACAAGAGCCAAGAGACATAGAGAGATTTTAACTAGCTGCCAATCTTTGTAAGTAAATTTTTTTATGTTCATTGTTTAGAAGTATTACTGAATTATGTCCAATATGAATTTATTTGTTTTATTCTGCTTGCTATTCATTGACCTTACTGGATAGAATGTAGAAATTATGTAATCCTTACATCTTTGAATATATTCTCATTCATTGCTGTTTCTTCCTGTGAGCTTCCCATTGATAGATTTTAAATCTTTATTCTCTCCTCATTGTCTTTCATATTTTCTAATTCTCAAGGAATACCAATACTGCTGGTCCAAAGAGTACTTTGAATAATGAAACTCAATATTATCTCCTGTCTTTCACTTTTATAATTCTTTATGGAATTTTTTAAGGCAAGTGATATACTAGTTATGTTTTCATGAAACCTGTACCACCTCCTGTAAACCTTGTTAATGGTATTGTCATGTAAGTTAGGCTTTCACTCATTTAGCCCATATAATTAAATAGTTATATTGATAATTCCTTCCACATTGAAAATATTTTCCTATTTTCTTAATTCCTATTGATGATACATTGTTCAGTCTCTTATCCTTTCGTGCTTCCTTCATTGAAATAGCCTCTTAAATTATCCCTGTAATTTTAATCTAACTCCAACTAAATCAGATTTGTCAATAGTGTGATCTCCCAGAATTACAAATAGGATTTCACCAAGGCTTAAAACCATTCCATGTCTTCCCATTATTGATAGTATCAACAGCAACAACAGCAACAACAAAATAGTATATCTTGCTTTCTATCTTTTTTGTTTCATTTGCTGAAGCCGCCCAAATCATCCCTGTAATAACTGCTCTCCAAGAAAATAATCAAATGAACAAAATGTCACTTCCCTTAAAGTTCTTCTCCCTTGCCAAATACAGATAACTTCAGATGATTCTAGCAGGATAAAGTGATTGAGAACCATTGCAGAAATAGAATATGGAGAAAGCACATCATTAAAGATTAAGAATTTACTTTTTTGGCTTTCATAAAGGAATGTGCTTATAAAATAAATTACAGAATATCCTCATTTCTGCCATTGACTTGGTTTATTACAGGCTTGCAACATTAAAAATCCAGTTAAGTATAAAATTATCTTAATGAATCATGGCTAAAAAATATGTAACTAGATGATTTTAATATCATATCTGTAATGCAATTAATAAATTGATGCTTTAGTGTCAAAAAATCTAGCTGACTATAATCTCAGAGTTGAGATCAACTCTGTCCATCTTCATTACACCAATTCAACTTGGAAAATTTCCCATCCTGAACTAATTTCTTATTACTATGAAAGGAAGTTCATATGTTGATCCAATTTAAGCGTGCATAGATTAAACTCATTATATGATGGCTTTTTTCCTAAAAACGACTTCACATTTGAACCGTGTTTATATGGTTGTATTTTTTACTTCTATTGGCTAGTTGTACTAGAATGTTTATTCTTCTTTGTTTTCCTTTGATATCTTGAATTTGTCTAAAGAATAACCTGAGGTAATTCATATTTCAATGCCCACTGTAATTAGCACACTGAAATAGAATTTGAAAAGAGCCAGGAGCCATTGAGATATTATACATGGATAGAATATAGTACATAAAAATTAAGGAAATGAGGGCACCTGGCTGGCTCCATCAATAGAGCATGTGATTCTTGATCTTGGGGTCATGAGTTCAAGCCCCACCTTGGGTGTAGAATTTACTTAAAAAAATTAAGGAAACAACAAACACATAGAAAATAATGTGTTGTTCATCATGGAAGACAAATAAGAGATGGAATTATTGCACATTGTTCCAGGCAATAGAGAGGTACAAGTGGATAAAGAATAAAAAATAGTGCTTGTCTTGCTATTTTAGAGGTAATATTGTATTGGGTACATAGTTGAAAAAAGTATTCTTTACATTTCTTCTTAAAATATAATTCTAAGAATCCATAAAACATATCAGTTATTCTTAATAAGTTTGCTTTTAAAGCATTGCTAGAGGATTGTTTTATAGGAGGTCCCTCTAACTCAATCCCTAGCGTGTAACTTTTCCTCTTCACTACCATCACTCTTTTTTTTTTTTTAATGTTTATGTATTTTTGAGAGTGAGAGAGCAAGACAGAGTCCAAGCAGGGGAGGAGCAGAGAGAAGAGAGAGACCCAGAATCCAAAGCAGGCTCCAGGCTCTGAGCTGTCAGCACAGAGCCTGATGTGGGGTTCTAACTCACGGACTGAGAGATCATGATCTGAGCCGAAGTCAGACGCTTAACCGACTGAGCCACTCAGGTACACCAACTACTGTCACTCTTTAGATTAATCCATCCTAATTTTGCAGCTGGAATGTTGCTATAAGCCTGTTAACTGTTCTTGCCAAACTGAACCCATCATTCTCACTGTTATCAGCTTTACATTTCTCAAACAGAAATCTATATGTACTGTGTCTGTACCCACAAATCTCTGATATAATTGCTGTTATATAGAGGATAGTATCTAAACTCCTTGACCTGATATTTAAGGCCCCTTAATATTTGGCCTAACCTATGCTTGAATCTTTATATCCCGCCACTTCTCTACTCTGTTCCAGTGGAGGTGAACTTCTAGCCATTCTTTGATGATGTTACCATGCCTCTTCTTCAGTGTACTTATTTTCTCTGCTTAAGATACTTCTTCCTTCCTTTATCCTTCATCATTTGCAATCTGGTTCAAATGTCATTTACTCTTCAATGCATTTTATTACTAGGCAAGACAGCCAAAGAGAACATGTTCACCTTCTATGTTTTCACAACATTTTAATGTCTTTCTCTGTGTGTCTCTGTCTCTTCTGTCTCTCTCCCTCTTTACATGCTGAACTAAATATCTAGATTCTAATGCTATGTAAAACATTACTAACTTTTGTAAGATGTAACTTGACTTTAACAATATTATGGAAGCTTCCTTGTGCTTTATTTCTATCATAGCAAATGGGAAAATATGCTTTATGCTCTTTAGTTTCAAACAAATATAATTTGATAAAAATTAATTAATCTTGTTAAATCTCATTATTTGTATAATTTTCCAACTGATTCTTAGATTTGATTATGCAATGTCACATTGTATTTATGTAATGTAAAAAATTTATAGCATTTACATCCTTCTGACACTAATGTAAGTCATGAAATCCTCGATTTTTCCCTTTTTATACATGAGGTTCTTGAGATTATATCTATTTCTTAATCACAACTGATCTAGGTCTTAGAGTATAGAGGCTCTTAAAGTGCCTGGCACATAGTAGGAAATCAGTAAATGTGCACTGAATTTACTTGAATTAATTTCTCCTAAGGGACCAACAACAATTTGCAGATTAATGTAAATATAGCAGAAAGTTGTCATCCCCTTCAAAAAGCATGGTTTAAGATTTGGTGTCATTTAAATTATATTTATATTTAAATTTATATATAAATTTATATATAAATGAGTCTGGTTTATCAGACTCATGATTTTATAACTGAAGTCAAAAGTCAATAGAAATTAGATTCACTTATAGAAAATTGTACCTTTTAGAAAATGTTAAAGAAACCACCTATTTGTTAAGAGATAAGCATTTCAAAGGTTAGTGCTTTCATCTGACTTACACATTCACACTTTCATTTATCTTCACAGCAAAGTAATAACAGTAGATTTGTAGCACAAGATATAGGAAAAAATTCTCATCAATCATTTCTTTGACAGTGACTTCAAACTCTCTTTAATAATTAAGTGTAATCAGGGGCGCCTGGGTGGCTCAGTTGGTTAAGCGTTCAACTTCATCTCAGGTCATGATCTCACAGCTCATGAACTCAAGCCCCACATTGGGCCCTGTGCTGACAGCTCAGAGCCTGAAGCCTGCTTCGGATTCTGTGTGTGTCTCTCTCTCTGCTCCTCCCCTGCTCATGCTCTCTCTGTCTCTCTCTCTCTCAAAAATAAATAAACATAAAAAATATAATTAGATGTAATCTTACATCACAATTTTTTCCCTGTATTCCCATCTTTTTTTGATAGGGAAAGGGAAATGAGACTGCTATTCATTGGATACCTGCTGTAAGAGGGGCTGTATGCTTGGGGCTCAGTGAATTCTTACAGGAAATTTTTGCTACAAGCATTATAGTCCCTACTCCATAGATGAGAAAATTGAGGATTGGAAAAATTAATTTTAGTTCAACAGTTGTGATACCCCATGTATGTTAGCTTTGATTTTTCCTTTCCTTTTTCTTTCCTTTCAGCCATTCAAAACTTCTGAGTCAAACACGGAAACATTTTGTCACCTATTTCAAAATGTGCATTTACATGAGCTTGGTGGTATGATCTTTTCTCTCTTCTCCATCTGGTAAAAACCTATTTTTTATCAAAATTTATCTCAGATGTTACTTCTTTATAAAACTTTCCTTTGTTTAATGGGACAAAAGTAATTTTTTCCTTTCTCTTTCTTCCTTCCTTTCTTTCTTTCTTTCTTTCTTTCTTTCGTTCTTTTCCTTTCCTTCTTTCTTCTTTCTCTTTTCTTTCTTTCCTTCTGAACTTCCCATAAAAAATTACACATACTTATAGTGAACCCTTTAAAATCTTTAATACAATTTTGTTTTGGGTTCTTATCTTCTCCACTAGATTGTAAGTTCCTTGAGAACAATGCCTTTATATTAGTTTTCTTTGTTTTACTCCCATCTGCCAACAAAGACTCCAGGACTAAAGAATCAAAATGAGTCTAAATGAAGCACCATATTTTAGCTCTTAAATATCTTTTGACAAATTAGCAAATATTTTGGTGATTCTTAATTTGAATGTTCATTGAAATCATTTGAAAAAAAAATTGAGAATGGAGATACTCCCTCCTTCATCACCCTCTCCTATACTGTGGCCATATTGTGTGGCATTATTCCCAATAGGCTATATCATATGGTGTTGGCCAGGTTAAAGATGTGCTGCACTAAAAAGTCAACACCAGGTCCAGTCTTTTATGGTTTTAATTTTACAGATCCATCTATCTATGTATAAGAACATCTCATAAGAGGCTCTTGTACAGGGAGGATCCCATAAGGCATCACAGAAGCTAGGTACCAGACTGTTATCAGGCATATTTTCTTTATTTGAATTATCTACATAATACTCTACTTCCTCATCCTTTTAAGTGTCCGTAATCATATCCTCATAAAAATATTTCTAAATGGATTCTGGATTATCTTACTTGGTGAACAAAATCATATTTGATGATACATGCATTATTTTAAACTTCATTTTAGGGTAAACACAAACGACTGTGTGTTGCTTTTTTCAGCAGATTTTCTGCCCTTATTTTTCCTTCATCCTAGAAGTATTTTTAAGCCTTGAGGGCTCAAGTGCTGACTTTACCTAATCTTTGAAACTTGTTTACTGGTGTTGATAATGGCATTGGGATTTATATGCTTTTTGGCCAGTGGATGGGATTCACAAATCACCTTTAGGTTCCTTCAGTAATAGGCAAACCTACATTGCATTTTTTCTCTTGACATCAACAATTGGCTGGTGCCAATATTCTATTGCTTCCTTCTAAATTAGACTCTGTATTTTGTGCTGCCACGTGGAACCACTTTAGCAAAAAAGAGAGGCTGAGTGAGATACTGTGTGAGGCTGCCATTTGATGAAAAAGTTGGAGGATGGTTTGAATATGGATGAAAGAAATTGTTTGCTTTGGTGACGTTTTTACCAAGTAAATATAAAACAACTTAAAAACAGGAAGAAAAACCTTGATAATGCTATTTTTATTTTATTTTTCTGCAAGCACTGAAAAGCAAGAGAAATATTGGCAACCTAAGCAATATTTTAATGTGGTTTTAAAAGCTGCATAATGACATATTACCTTTCTGTAATCTAAATTTCAAAGGGCTGTAATGATTCAAAATTGTAATCAGGTGTTCAGAGTCAGTTTCCCTGGGATTTTAGCCCAATAAAAACAAATTCATTGGAACATGCTAGAAAAAAAATGTTTAAAAAGTTTTTAAGGACTTTTTTTTTCTATTTTCAAAAATTATGTTTTTACTACCACAGGGACACAAGAAGAGGTCGATGGCGGTTAATCTTCCTGGTTAGAAGGGAAATCTATAACTGAATGACTGTTACAGAATTAAAATTTTTTATGCACAGACAGAAGTGAGAACAGATCATTCTCCTCTCATTCAATTGAGCATTTTGTTTACAAGTATCATTTTAAGATAAACAATTTTGTAACAGATATATAGCTTCATGAGCAAGCTAGAATTAAAACCTTCATATTACAGGAGAAGTATCACTGTTAACACCAGCTTCATTCACCTAAATGACTGAACCCAGAACCCCAATGTCACTATGTGTACAGTCCAGCACTGGAGGAAGCCCAAAGTTATGAAAAGGTGATAGGTGAATGTTCAAGTCTGATTTGGTGCCTAGAACACCACACAGCATGGGGGAAGGAGACAAAATGCCAGAGGAAGAAAGGTAAAGCCTCAGAACTAGTTAGGCAGAAATCATCAGGGAAGTCCCACAGGAGGAATAGGGCTCTGACTGGCAGATTCTTGATATAAAAGGAGTTTTCCAGATACAGGCTAGAGCAAGCCTACACCACACCCTAATAAGTAACAGCAGCAACAGCAACAAAGGTGATGTAAATAATATGACTGCCGTTAAGAGAGGATTGAGGGACTCCACATGCTATTTACATTGAATCTGTAAACTGCTCTTGGGAGATAGGCATGATTTGTCCAACTACACAGCTTGTAATCGTGAAGCTGGTGTTCCACTGTATTTCATTAGGTCCCTGAGAATTGAGAGACAGAAAATATGCCAAGAGCATTTTTAACTGTATTGGATCACAAGCTGTGATTAAACCATGGAAATGGTATCTATATATCTGTATGTCTACCTGTCATGTAATGGGAAATTTGTACTGTTAATTTTAACTCAACTAAGTCAATGGCTTTCAAAATTGTTTTTAGCAGGACAAATCATATTTAAAATTTTTTAAATATATATTTATCTTTTGAGAGAGGCGAGACAGAGTGCGAGTGGGGGATAGGCAGAGAGAGCCTGAGCCACAGAATCCAAAGCAGGCTCCAGGCTCTGAACTGTCAGCACAGAGCCATGGGGCTCAGACTCACAAGTGGAGAGATCATGACTGAGCTGAAGTCAGATGCTTCACTGAGCCACCCAGGGTCCCCAAATCATATTTTAAATTAAGGAAATAAATAAATAAATATTTAGGTTCCCTAGTTTCTGAGCAACCCCATTTTTGTCCCCATCCCCACAGCCTAGGGGTCTTGTAGGCTTTTTTTTTTCTCTGAAATCAGTAAAAAAATACCTGACTACCATTTATGACTTAATTATCTATGGGGCTAACATATTCAGGTTTTACTAAGACTGAGGCACAGGTCTGTTTTCCCTGTCAGTGGATTCTCTGGCCTCTAGCATATATTTCCTGACTTCTCCTTTCTCTCTTTTTAACCCAAACAGGAGCTAGACAGGCAGCTATGCATAATTATAGTAGATATTTTGAACATATTTTACAGGTTTCAGATGCATTACCAGCACTATCTTTGAGAAAGAAAAAAAAGATATCCATCAATGAATTTATGTTACCAAATATCCTGTTTCTTTTTCAAATTTCACATTGCACACATGAGTGCCTTTGCATTGGCATGTAGTTTGTTTTCTTCGGAAGGGTGGGTTTAGACAGAGATGGAAGAAGAACCAAATTCTGTATTTATTGACAAGGCAGAACCACTTTGCTCATCATAGAGCTCATTTTCTTGCTGTTTATTAAGAAACTTGGTTTATTCAGAGACATTTGAAAATAGGTTATGTCTTCTCATGGTGACATAACTGATCTTAGTGGTGGAACTGATGATATCTAGTAAGTGGTATAAAGAATTGTTTGATTCAATATGTTTTTATGAAACCAAGTCCTTCCTTATATTTTAGTTCCTGGCATTCTTCTGTTCTACTGATTTGTCCCCTAACCTTCCATCTACTTTGATTTGCTCATCTTCACTTGGACTCTCTTGTTATAGTTTAACTTAAAAACTCCCACAATCTTTAAAAAAAATTTTAATGCTCCTACATTCTTCAAATCTCAAAATTTAAAAAAAAGGTTAAATGTGATTTCTCTATACCTCATTTTGCCATATTAAAGGTTTCTTACACTTTTAATTTATTCATTTGTATATTTATTGAATCTTACACTTTTAATGTTTGCTTGCTTTTTTGCCATTTATCTCTCGTTATGTTTCTATTTTTTTATCCCCTTACAAGATCATTTGTAAGACTCATTAATTTTTCACAGTATGAACTATATTGCACATGTAGCATATTTTAAATTAATATTTTAATAAATACCAATTCATAATATATCAATACTTACATATGATAATTATATTAATATTCAAATTAAAATAAAAGTATTTATTTTTAAATAAATAAAAAGTATTTATTTATAAATAAATAAAAATAAATAAAAATAAATAAATAATAAAAAATAAATAAATAAATAAAATAAATAAATAAAAAGTATTTATTATTATTAAATACTAGTATTTAACTAGTATTCGATGTATATTATTTCTTTCCATTTAAAATTAATAGATTTTATTAGGAATATGGCTTCTTTTATTTTGTGGATGCTATCTGAACTAACATTGTCATTCAACATTAAATTGTTTCTATCCACTCCAATTATTCAGCTTTGCATTTAATTTGACTTCCCACCTGTTCTTAGCTAGAGTTTTTAGCTATCGTTGCTTTAAAAATTGTGATCAGTGTACAAGTGAAAATGTACTCCTAGTAGCCAAAGGCATGATAACACACAGTTCTAGTGGGAAAATACATTCTCAATAATTCCCTTTCTATTTTATAAAATTTCCACATATTCTTATGTGTGAGTTTGAAGGGTATTTCATGGGTTTAGCTATTTTTTTTTTTAATGTTTATTTATTTTTGAGACAGAGAGAGACAGAGCATGAACAGGGGAGGGGCAGAGAGAGAGGGAGACACAGAATCTGAAACAGGCTTCAGGCTCTGAGCTGTCAGCACAGAGCCCGAAGCGGGGCTTGAACTCACGGACCGTGAGATCATGACCTGAGCCGAAGTCGGACGCTTAACCGACCAAGCCACCCAGGCGCCCCGGGTTTAGCTATTGTTTCTACTTTTGGATATAATTCAACCACCTGAATATCATTATCAGAGATGAAGGGAACCATGAAAAGAATGGGAATAAATTAAGAAATAAATCTGCCCTCATCCTCCTTCCAGTTATAAACTTTTATTCCTTTGGTTCTAATGTGTGTGTGTGTGTGTGTGTGTGTGTTTTCTCTTTCATTTTATCAACTATAAGCTCTGTCTTTTATGTAATGGATGCTTACTCTGTGATTATAGAATTCTCAGATTTATAGCACATATGACTTAGCAAAAGCAACTGCAATATTCTATGGATCTGAAACACTATCATTTCAAAGACAGTAATGTTTTATTCCCAAATGACTGCTTACTACCATAAAGTAAGTGGCAAGGAAATAGATTTTTTTGAAAAAAAATCAGTCAAGTGTGAATATCAAGTTTATCAAGTCCTCAAAGAATGATAGACTCACCTACCAACTTTAAAAAGAAGATTAAACAGCTGCTTATTAAACATGGACTGTATGATACCTTTCTCTACATTATTTCTATATCAGAAAACATTCCTAGAGGGCAAATAGTATTCTCTTCCTCATACAGATAAAAAAAAAATGAGGTTAGTTTAAAGAAATTCCAGGTGTATATAACACAAAAAATGCAAATGCCTTCCTCATGCCACGCTCTGATTAGAATTAATGGTTTACATTTTTCTAAGATAAAACAGAAACTATAAAAGTTTAAAACCTAATGAATCATTTAATATAGATGAATGCCCAAAGAAAAAGAATATGTAATACAATCATCTAGAAATCTTGAAGCTACATATGACATAGTTTTGAATTGTATTCTGTGAGATCAGGTAGGCAAAGAAAGAATATTTTGTGGTTTTTTTCCCCATGATGATTCCTAATTTCTCTTGTAAACCCTTTTCTGCCGAGGTTGCAGAAACTTTCCCTGTTACTGCATCAAAACTCTGATAAGTTAAATGCTGAGTCAGGTGGGAGAGGGTTTCATAGGGTGCTTGACATCATTCAAACACACTGGCGTTGACTGAGATGTACTTTGTCTTGTTGGTTTTGTGTGCTTTCTCTCTTGGTTTTAACTATTCCATCCTTTGTTTCTATCTCAGTAAGCCTTGGCTACTCTATGGAAATTCTATGATGCCCCCTCACATTACTAGGTAAGACCTTTTGCCACCTCTGTGTAAGTGAAAATCACCCTACTGCGCTTTTACCTCCTGGAGCTCCACAGAGTTTTATAAAATCATTAACGAAACTTCTAAGCAAATATACTAGGCAGTAATTTCTGTCTTGTTTTTTTTTTAACCCATATTCTCATTCTTCATGGTACATGCCTACATGTTAAGTTCTCAGATCCAAATTTATCTGATTCAATCCAAAAGTTCTATCTGTTAGTTTTTATTTTCTCCTTTTCTGCTCAAGGTTCTGCCTTTCCATCTCTCCCTTTTCACATTTGGCAAGTTTTCTAGTCTGAGTAACATACTTTGTCATTACTCACAGTGAATGTTTTATATATGGAATCTCCATAATGCCAAACTATTTGAGAGCCATAAAAGTTCTTTGCTTTCTCCTTTATTACCCCTTTCCTAAGGAAACAGACACAGGAAGCTTTGTTCACTAAATAGTTGAAATTCCAATTGTACAAAGAACTATGGGGTTGAAAGAAACATAGGATTAATATTTTTAAAATACTATGTTCCCTGAGAGGAAATAGGAAAAAATAAAATTGGTTGTGAACATGGAAAATTTGGTCTTCCATATCTATCATTAAAAATGCCAGCTTGCATAATGATAATCTCTAAATTTCCACATCTCTGAAAGAGACATAATCATTACTTTGCTCCATCCATATATAGTTATTATTCTGTCTGCAACCCACCCCCCCAGGCACTTCTTTCTTAGAAAGAATTTGTTAAGATTATAATCATTTTATATATGTGTCCACTACTTTTTTTTTACTCATTTCAGTCCAATCTAATTTAAGTTTCATGACATTATGAAGTTTGTCTTTCTCATTACTATGACCTCAGTGTCTAGAAGGGTTCCAGGAGAGTAATCAGAATTAGTTTTTCCATACAAGACTAGTACTTTTTCCCTCATATATACGACCTTAAAATTAGAGAAATTTATGGATATTTCATCCAGATGCTTGTTCTCATTATTTTTATTTTGCTACTCCAAAACTACTCTCTACCCTTCATTAGAGTTCTCCACCAATCAGGATTTCACTGAGATAGACAACATCAACATCTGCCTTCTAAGTGGATTCAGCCATTGGCGGGGGAGGGGGGACTTCACAAGAGATTCAAGGTTGAATAAAAAGTGAGGGCAGAGTTTAATTCCAAGGACTTCCTCTTAGTTATGTTGTTGGAATTTGGTGGCATTCCTCAATCGAGGGCCACAGTTTCTTCAGATGGCTCATTCTACAGAGCTATTCTAGATTCTGGTAACCTGAGCTTCTTCTTTGATTTCTTAGATCTAGAATAGAAACTGTTCCTTTTGTAGTTACCCTTAAGGGTCTATGCTATTCCTTATAGTTTCTATGTTTATCTTTGAAAATGAACCCTTTACTATACTCCCCTCAAGTTACCTGATTTGAGTGCATCACATATTCCTTGACAGATCTTAAATATGTCACTGAACCTCAGTTTTCTCATATAATAAATACAAATCCTTGGACAGATAATCTGTGAAGACATATCTTGCTCAGAATTCTCTTTGATTCTTATGATGAGTACCGTCTAAGTCAAGGGATACAGAAAATGTCAACCAACATAAGGACACGTGGGTATAAACCAGTAAAAAAAATGAATTTTCAATACTAGTGTGAAAAATGAAATCATGAAAGCCATGTTCTCATTACTAATTTATTTCAAAAAGCGAGATCAGTGGCAAACTTTGTCAAATGGTCAACCATATTGAATCTACAAATTATTTTAGATAAACAAGATCTTGAGGGTTGATTTGAGTCAGTCACTGGAGTATTATTTCAATGATCCATTTAATTCTAATATATTTATATACCAGTTATTTATTTCATATCAGTACTGATATCAGGAAGAATTTAATTTTTTACAACTCTTGAGTTATCCTTCATAATTTTGTGCCTTCAAGTTTTCCTTGGTGCTCTAATAATTTTCTAACTTAATTTCCACATGGCATCTAAATTATTTGTGGACTCGAATGTGTATGTGCTTCAAAACACATAAAAATATATTCTACAGATTTAAAAAATAAATTTCTGACTCTATAAATAAAACAGATTTAAGGGGCCCCTGGGTGGCACAGTCAGTTAAGCGTCCAACTTGGGCTCAGGGCATAATCTCATGGTTCATAGGTTTGAGACCAACATTGGGCTCTGTGCTGACCGCTTGGAGCCTGGAGCCTGCTTCAGATTCTGTGTCTCCCTCTCTCTCTGCCCCTCTCTTGCTTGCACTTTCTCTGTCTCTCTCAAAAATAAACATTAAAAAAAAACAGATTTAAGAAGCTTTTTATTAGCAACATTAAATCTTATTATGTGTAGAAAGTATTTCTTAGTATCAAAAATATGATGGTTAGAAAATTAAAAAAGAAACATTCTATGGACAATTATGTTCTTAAATGTTTAGTAAAAGTTTAGAAGTTTACTCTGGTTGGAGGTATTTGGCCTTATCTACACTGGTTGAAGGTATTTGACTCATTTACCATATGTAAAAAATAATAATAATAATAGTGCACATAAATGTATTATGAGGATTGATTGCAGTAATATATGTACAATACCTGGCAAATCTAAGTTCTCTTTAAATATTGCTGTTATTATTGTTTGTGTTATTGTTTATTTACATTTTCTAAAGTCTCTAGAGGAAGAATATGTTGTTTTTATAAAAAGAAAGAATACATTTAAGAGCTAGTCTCTGTCTTCAGGCCTTGAAATTCTTTTTTTTTTTCTTTTAAATTGAAATACAGTTGACATACCATATTCTATTAGCTTCACCAATACATCACAGTGATTTGATATTTTCATATATTATGAAATGGTCCCCATGATAAGTCTAGTTGATATTCTTTAATTTAAGGTGACACTGAAAATTTAGAATGTTTAAATTTGCTTTAGATAAAATAGATCTGTCCCTTTTTTCTAAAGAGACAAAAACAATGAATTCCCTTTCATTCACATAGTTTCCTCCATGTGAATTTTTAGAGAAACATACACTATAATTTGGAACTGGAGGACTGAGAAGTATCATGTATATTACAGTACATTTTCAAGTCATAAAATACAATGAACTCATGAACATTATACAAGTGGTAATTGCAAAACCAAGATCACTCAACCATCACATGGCCAAAACCTTATTAAACCAATTTAATGTTTTGACTACACAATTCACATTTCAATTATTTTTTTTCCTATAGGCATCTTCATTCGTCTTCAGAACTAGTAACATAAATTGCATATTTTGATCTTCATTGATTTTTTTCAACAAATATGAGTGCATATTTACATGCCATTCACAAAGCTAAAGTCCTACCTTAGAAGCAATATTCTGCAATCATAGAAAACTAGATCACTCTCTCTAAGTGACAATCCATGCTATTGGGATACATGTACCTGCTATGCCAGCACTGAGTTGCTGATTACTAAGGCTAGTGGACATCAGGTTGATCTAGTTACTTGTGCATTTAATGTACAGTCTGCCAGCAACAGAGACCAACTCTGGACTTCCATTATGGCACCATTTCTAAGGGAAGCTAACTGGCCACTTGAGTATAACTTGACTTTATTCCGCTCTTTTCCCAATGGGAGAACATTACCTTTAACTGCTATCAAAGAGATGGCAAAATGAATTCTAGTGTACATACTTTGGACCCCTTATAAGCTATAGCTACTCAATGTAAATTCAGATAACATCAATTCTACTCATCTATTAAAATAATAGAGTTATAGGAGTTCCTGTGTGGCTCAGTTGGTTAAGTGCCTGACTGTTGATTTCAGCTCAGGTCATGATCTCATGGTTTGTGAGTTCAAGCCCCACATTGGGCTCTGTGCTGACAGTGTGGCACCTGCTTGGGATTCTCTCTCTCCTTCTCTCTCTGCCCCTCCTATGCTCGCACCTTCTCTCTCAAAATAAATAAATAAACAACCTTCAAAAAATAAAAACAATAGAGTTATGCAAATTTGTGTGGAAAGAATAAGAAAGTCTCCACAAATCCAATGATTTATTTGTTCTCATAGGAATATGTACTCCACTCGCATGGATTCCTACATAACCTTGCATCAGACCAAGAAATCCACTTAACACAAGTGAGGTATGGGAATACAACCATGATCATGAACTTGACTGATCACAACACTTACTACACTATTCAGCAGCTACTATCTTAGTAGAAAGATGGAACTGTCTGCTAAAGGGGCAGCTGAAGTTCTACCATTGAAACAATATTCTGCAAAGATGGAAAACCATTCTGCAGGAAGCAGTATGTAATTGAATCAAAGACATTTATATTATGCTATGTCCTAAATACAAACAAAACATGGTTTCAAATGCAAAGGGGTAGATGTAGCCATGACAGCATTTACCACCACTCTTAATGGACCATTAGGAATTACTTTGCCACCCATTTCACAACCATGGACTCGGCAGCTTCTGGTGTGCAAAGGAGCCGTGCTTTATCCAAGGTACATAGTAAGAATTCCATTAATTGATAAGGTGTGGCTGATGCCTGTGTACTCTGGGCTCCTTCTGTTCAGGGACTAGCAGGCAAAAAGAGAAGTTGTCATCTTGGCAGAAGAAACTCATCATCAAGAGACTCTTGTATGATGGAAACAGAAAGTAATGTGTGTGGATCCTAGGCTTTTCACTTGGATGCATCTTGGTACTCCCTTGATGGGAAATGAACAAATTTAGCAATCCCAGTCATAGAAGTACATGACAACCTAAGACTCAACTCCTCAGGTATGAAAGTCCGAATTAGGTCACCAGATAAGCTAGCTGGGGTAAGTGGAATCTAAAATGATTGATGGGAGAGTTGAATGATGAAGATTGATTGGGGCCTAGAAACAAACTACAGGGGACAAGAATACAGTTTTTTTTTTTTTTTTTTTTTTTACTCTCTAAGGTTCCTCTTGTCTTTTTCTTCTCAGAAAAAAAGAGGCACCAGAGTCTTGGAGGAAGCGTTTCCTAAATTTGGAGAGAAAGACATGACAAGCCCCAAAGTGAACTTCAGTAGACACAGAGGTCTGCTAAATTCCCAGTTTAAAGAAGTATTTGTGCTCAGGTGTAGGAAGTGAGGCAGCAGATAACTTCCTTCATGGCCGTTCAGGCCTTTGAGAGCTGATTCAGTTCTGGAGAGTTGTCAAAGTGGAGTAATTTGCATCCTTTGAACAAGGAGGATTGAATTGTCCAGTATTTTAGACCTGGATAGAATGCTGAAGATATCTATATCTATATCTATCTATATCTATGTCTATGTCTATGTCTATGTCTATGTCTATATCTATATCTATATCTATACCTATACCTATACCTATATCTATATCCCTATACCTATCTATATCTATATCTATATCTATATCTATATCTATGTCATCATCTATATCTATTCCAGAGCTCCTCACCAGATTGAGTGAGGCTTTGTTAGACTTGCACTGCACTTTGGTTTTGGGGTCTTTGTGGTTCCATACAAATTTAAGAATCATTTGTTCTAGTTCTATTTAAAATTCTGTTGGTATTTTGGTAGGGATTGTTGGTCGCATCACAATTCCAGACTTCAAGTTATATTATAAAGCTGTAGTAAACAAAACAGTATGGTACTGGCACAAAAATAGACATATCTAAATGGAACAGAATACAAAGCCCAGGGAAAAAACCTACAATTGTATGGTCAATTAATCTTCAACAAAGGAGGAAAGAATATGCAAAATAGTCACTTCAAGAAAAGTGTTGGGAAAACTGGACAGCTACATGCAAAAGAATGAAACTGGACCACTTTCTTACACCATACACAAAACTGAAAATGGATTAAACTGAAAATGGATTAAAGACCTATATGTGAGACCTGAAACCACAAAAAACCTAGAAGAGAACACAGGCATTGTCTCTCTGATATCAGCCATTGCAACATCTTTCTAGATTTGTCTCCTGAGGCAAGGGAAGAAAAGCAAAAATAAACAAGTGAGGCCACATCAAAATAGCAAGCTTCTGCACAGCAGAGGAAACAATTAACAAAACTAAAAGACAACCTACTGAATGGGAGAAGATATTTGCAAATGATATATCAGATAAAGGGTTAATATCCAAAATATATAAAGAACCCATATGACTCAACACCAAAAATATAAATAATCTAATTAAAATGAGCAAAAGACATGAACACACATTTTTCCAGAGAAGACATACAGATGGTCAACAGACACATGAAAAAATGCTCAACCTCACTAATGATCAGAGAAAGGCAACTCAAAACCACAACAGGATATCACCTCACACCTGTCAGAATGGCTAAAATCAAAAACAAAAGAAGCAACAAGTGTTGGCGAGGATGTAGAGAAAAAGGAACCCTTGTGCATTGTTGGTGGTGAAGCCACTGTGGAAGACAGTATGGAGGATATTCAAAAAATTAAAAACAGGGATGCCTGGGTGGCACAGTTGTTTAAGTGTCTGAATCTTGATCTTAGCTCAGATCATAATCTCACAGTTTGTGAGTTTGAGCCCCACATTGGGCTCTGTGCTGATGGCGTGGAGTCGACGGCAGGTTCTGTCTCTCGTTCTTTCTGCCCATCCCCTGTTTGTGCTCTTTCTCTCTCTCTCAAAATAAATAAATATATTTAAAAAAATTAAAAAGAGAACTACCCTATGACTCAGTAATTGTGTTACTGGACATTTACCCAAAGAATACAAAAACATTAATTTGAAGGGATATATGCGCTCTTATGTTTATTGCAGCATTATTTACAATAGCCAATTATGGAAGCAGCCTAATGCCTATTGATAGACAAATGTTAAAGAAGATGTGGTACATATACAATGGAATATTACTCGGTGATAAAAAATGAAATCTTGCCATTTGCAACATCATGGGTGGATCTAGAGAGTATAATGCTAAGTGAAATTAGCCAGGCAGAGTAAGAAAAACACCATATGATTTTACTCATATGGGGAATTTAAGAAACAAATGAACAAAGAAAAAAAAAACAAAACACAGACTTTTAAATATACAGAAAAACAGAGGCTTACTAGAGAGAGGTGGTTGGGGTGATGGGTGAAATACGTGCAGGGGATTAAGAGTTCACTTCTCTTGACGAGGACTAAGATACGGCATTGTTGAATTGCTATATTGTACACCTGAAGCTAACACAACACTGTGTGTTAAATACACTGGAATTTAAAAAGATTTTCATATGATTCATAACATAACATATAGAAATGTTGATCACTATGTTGCATACCTGAAATGGATATAATATCATGTATCAACTATACTCAAAAAGTTTTCTTTGCAGTTTTAAAAGAAACTATATTTACCAATAGATATTTAAACTCATTTTTGTTTGATTTATTTTTAAAAAAAATTTTAATGTTTATTTATTTTTGAGAGACAGAGAGACAGAGCATGAGCAGGGGAGGGGCAGAGAGAGAGGGAGACCCAGGATCTGAAGCAGGTTCCAGGCTCTGAGCTGTCAGCACAGAGCCCGACCCGGGGCTCGAACTCACAGACCACGAGATCATGACCTGAGCCGAAGACGGACGCTCAACCGACTGAGCCACCCAGGCGCCTCTAAACTCATTTTTGTTTTAAATCACCATCCATCTCTATGAGAGATGCACGTACAGTACAATTTTGTTTTTTTTTTTCTTAACAAATATTTATAAGCATTTCTAATAATTTTGCTGTCGTGATCAAGTGTGTACTACTATTACTTTTAGTTACAAATTAAACTTTAACAAATAACACTTAAGCCTATAAATAAAAACATCAATTTTGATCCATGTATAATAAATCAGGACACATGTGGAAATTTTCTTTTTCCATTGGTGGTCACTATTTCACAGGAAACAGAAAACCCAAACAAAGTCCAAGGAATACAGATAAATATAATTTGGACTTTTAATAAAGAAAAAATAAATGTATCACAACTCTACTTCTAAAACTATTATCCAAGTGCATAGCGAGCCACTAATTGAAAAAGAAAAATCCCCAAAACTTTATTGTTTCTACAGTAAACATACAAGTATGGAGGGGGATGAGAACAAAGGAAAATGTAGGTCATACACTACTTGTTTTCTGAAAATCAAAATATAAAACATAGGGCTAATTTTAATATCTGTTTAAAAACAATGCTTTATTTTAACAAACATAAAAGTTTTTAGTAAGTTTTGAAAATAAAATCACTTATAAGATTTTCTTCTTTAAGAAAAGTTGGAAAATAAGAAAAAACAAACTTAATTCCAGACAGTAAAAATTATGTATCTTACTTTGAAGAAAAAAGTAGTTAAATGGAGTAATGCTCATCTTATGCTCTTTTCGGTTATTGTAACTAAAATCTTGGAAACACTTTCTGTGTTGACAACTGTGGGCATAAATAGTCTCTGTTTCAGGATACAACATGGATAATTCTGGCATTTGTGTGTAAATTCTCTATTCTTTCTCTGAGGGGAGCCAAATGTATATGCAAAATTACAACAGACATATAATACGCATGAGGCAAATAGTTGCTGAAGGAACCTGAATGAAGGCATAATGAGACACTGTCAGGACCACTGGAACTGAATGAAATTATGCAGTGGTGTGAAAACTGGCCTGTGTGTCAGAGAGTTCATGCAATTTACTTGAGCAGAGCTAAATATGAACAAAATAATGCAGTATGAACTGCATGGGTAAATGCTAAGGGGAAACTCAGTAGGAGAATTATGATTTTAGTTGGGTTAATTAGGTGAGAATTCTGAGTAGATGGGTTTTTAGAATAATTTTATAACTGGACAAAGAAAAACAAATCAGAAGGTTAAAACGTAAAGTAGGTTCTTTCTGTTGGCTCCTTGAAGCAAGGGCAAAGAAAATGAAAGTCCTTAGTACTGATGCATCACAACAATCTTAACCAATAAATACTGAGTCCAAACATACTTTCTTTTCCTTATGCTACATAATACTAGAAACAGGTATGATTTCCTCATCCTGTGCTGAAATAGTACTGACAACAGACAAATATGGCTGAGTGTCTTGCTTTCAGTAATATTTGCTCCTGTAAGATAATGGACCAACTAAATTCGTTTATTTATCAAAAATAACAGATGGCTTATCAAGACTTCTTAAGAACCACACCTTACTGTGTACAGCAATCCAGAATTATTATGCACTAAACTATGCCCAATTCCAATCAGCTCTCTCTTTTGCAAATTTCACCGTAAAATCACAATCTTAGGTATAAAACCCTGGGACATCTCCTTTACATCCACATTTTAATAAACTCAGTTTTACATGTTCAACACCTTTTTCTGGAGCATTTTGGAAATGGATAGACAGTAATCTGAGGCTAGGCAAATTATCTTGTTAATAATTATGTTGGTAAACCCACCATATTCTAAGAAGGAAAACAAAACAAAACTAAACTAAACTAAACTACTGAAAAAGGAAACCAAATAATTTTCCATATAATCTTTCTAGTTATTTAATAGTTCAACAAGGCGCAGACATTTGCTTGAGGCTACAAGCAACTCAGACAAAAAATAGTTGTGTTTCATATTTGTATTATCTACTGTCAGAAAAGAGGAAATTTAGTATAACAGGAAAACAGAATATGGGAATAATGAAAGGAAAAACAAGACCTTACAGAGATGGCTACCTATAAGGCTGACCAACTGCTAAAATTATTGCCATATTTTATACTCCTAGTGTGTTAACACACAAGGTTTAAAAGATAGTATATGTAAAATTTTACATTTATGTCATGATAGACAAGAAGGGACTCCATATGGAAATTACATGTTTGGTGAGATAAAAAGAACCAATCACTGAGTGGCAGTAATACAGCTGTGGCTCATAGTTCCACAAATTTATTACCCTAGGCAGTTAGTGTCTCACATATGAGGAAATAAACAACTGAAATCATAAAGAACTAATATTAATATCCTAGCGATAGTTGCCCAGGTTAATTCACAACAAAAACACTCCTTGAATTTTATATTTCTACTTTTACAAATTGCTGATATTATATACTTACATACAGACATTACATATTATATACTACATGTGTTTAATAAGACCATTTGCTGTGTATTTAAAAACAAGAATAACCAGACCAACTTGAACTCTAAGCTTCTTGCTAGCACAAGACAAGGAAACCAGTTGAGGAAGTAGAACTTCACTCGGGCAACTTTCTATTTTATTATCTTCTAAGCAGCAGAAGCTAGTTAATGTCTCTGTTGCCATCCCATTATTAAAGGCACCCAGGTAATTCCTTCTGGGTCCACTTCCCTCCATATGACTTTATGATTCTGTTCATCTACTAATAGAATCTCTTCAAGTCAGATCCCTGTGCTCAAGTATCCGATTCGTTTAAGTATCATATTTCTTGGGAAAATTCATTAAAACTCATAGATGCTTGATGCTGAAGAAGAAAAGAAAAAATCTCCTTTGAGAAATTAGTGTCAAAAACCTGTTCCATAGATGTATAGTATCCACTGTAGAATTATCTCTATTAAGTCTGTTTTTGAGGGATCATACTTTGTTCATGCTTACAGATAATGTGTAAAAGTTAATATAAATGATATTTTGGCAAAACATCATACACAGATTTCTACAGATAACATTCCAATGAACTTAAATAAAACACACTTAGTAAGAACTAACAGGAACTACATACAACCAAGTGAGATCCATAATTATACTGATCATGGGAGGTAAGACCCACTAAGGAGAGCAGAACACTAAGGAAATAAATCCTAAGAATAACAGTAAACATAAATAGACCCATCCTCTCAAGGATTTAACTACCTGGCTCAAATCTGATCAATTTCTGATCGGATTCAGGTGATCTAGGATTATATAGCATAATGCCTAGGTGACCAACAAACGCTAATGTGAATTCTTTCTGGGAAAAAAAAAAATCATTTGGATATTATGCTTGCTTCATTTGTTTTGTACACAGTCTGTGTACAAAGGCACTCTGTACCTATTTAGCTTTTGGATCTCCTGATGAGATGAAGGGTATGTGCCTGCTGTAAATCCTGACTTGTAGCCATCTGTAAAGCTACGTAAATGTAGCATTAGATCAAAACCTAATTGTGTCTGATGAGTCTGATGGCAATCTGAAAGCCCAAATGTATGTTGTGTTGCCGTAGTTTTTATGGGAGATTAGACAGAGGTGAAGCTAGAATTAGTGATAGATGCAGAAAAAAATAGAACAAAGCATAAGTGAAAAGAGAAAGAAAATACAAAAGCCAAGAGATGTGGGAAATACAGAGAAAGGGTTTAATATTTAGATGAAATTTCAAAGAAAATAAAGAAAAATTGTATTATGGCTACATTTCTTCAGCTGTTGGGCACAGAGTATTCATCTTGTTCTTTAAAATGTGAATACTACTTATGCATACATTTGTAGTTATTTCATATCTAAAACTAATAATTAAAATTTAAGACCCCTGTCCTCTGCCAAGTCACACAATCTAGGATAGAGGTTCTAAATTAAACTTAATAATTATTTTTATTACTTTTCAGGGATTGTATATAATTTCTGAAGAAAAAAATACATACTCCCATATAGTGGACATTTTGAAGATAACTTAGGGAGTCATGTTCTAAAAACACCTCATGGAACAATAATAGCAGTAAACACAAAATGGAATTGCAGGTTTTAATTAGGGGTGTTGGAGAAAACTGAAAATTGGAGGTAGGAATTCATTCATTGGCATGACAGGCCCTTGATAAATCAGACCTTGAGAAGTAGGTGTAGTTATGCCACGTACATAAAGGGGGAAAGTATTTTTAGTTAGTAGATATACACTATAAGTTGTATATTTGTATCTATTTATAAATTACATCAAAGAAACTGGCATTTAATATACACTAAAAGTACCTATAAGTACTATATTAATCAAATCTTTTCCAAAATCAAAAGAAAATATAGTAAGAATTAATATAGTTCAAGTCTACTTGCATAGTTTGGCAAAACTGCAATATTCCTAATACATTATATTTAAATTTTTTATCATATATAATTTCTTATTAGTTGCAATCTAAAATGCACCTCTTTCCAATATCCTCACTTTAGTGCTTTGAATCATAATTACCCCAGAGCTACTAATCAAGTCTGAGTTAAGGCAGAAGGGGAAGATACTTAGGATTTCCACTTCACATGAGAACTCATTAAGTATTTTTGCAACAAGTTGTCTAATTAAACATTCTCTAAATCATTCTGATCAGCAACGATACATTCTTTATTTTTAGCTATGCCAAATGCCCTGGGCATTAGAGTAAATGTAACAAAAGTTAGAATTACTTTCTGTAACATAAAAGCAAAATTAATTAGTTTAAAAAGTTGTTTATTTTATTCATCAATATCATTAAGGACTTGTCAACCCATGTAGTTCTCCATCTCCTCAGTGACAAGCATTAGCATTACATATCTTCCAGCAATTTTTACTTAGTGACGCTCATTGTATATAGAGAAGTAAAACTGAAGAGCAGAGGGCAATTATAAATACCAAGGTTCATAAAAATAAAAATACATTCTTTAACAAACTCAAATTGGGAGGGTGATTTTCTTGAATTAGCTGCAGAAGGGAGAATTATTAATCAATTAGATTTTTGGCAGTTAGGCAGATTTCCATTTTGTTCAAATGATAAACTCTAATAAATATTGGCTATATTAGTTTATTCAAATTATTTGCTTGCATATCTGTTATTTCTACTAAAATGTTAAACCCTGGTTGTCTCATTTGTAGCTTGTTCTCTACCCCTGGGATATCTCTCTTCACACAGTATCAGCCAAAGGTGTCAGGAAAGAAAACTTCCGTAATTCATCAACTTGGCAATAATATGGCCAGGTGGTGATTGATCTTTGAAGAAAGGAGACACTCTGGAGAAAGAGAATGACTTTTTTGAAAGCCAGAATTTAGACAGACACATCTTTCATTCACCTTCTAATGAGGCAATTCTTCTTGGAAGTCTTTTCAAAACACACTGGAAATATTCTTAATTGTGTTGCAGTAATTGTTAGTGTTTTTAGATAGTGGATTCACACCTTTTTATGTCTCTTTGCCCCAAATCCTCATCTTTGACCACAGGATTGCCTCCTCAGGACACAGCTTCACTTCCTGCTTTGTAAAGTTATACATCATAGGAAGGAGAATTCCTATTAAATCCACTGCTCACTGAGGGGAGGCTTTAAAAAAGAACTACTTTGCAGAATCAGTAAAATGTATCAAATGAAGACTTATGTTTCTGGGGATGAAGTGATAGAGATATTGTATATGCTTTCTTGACATTTATTCTATCCACCAGTTTACTTTTTTGTTTTTTGTTTGTTTGTTTTTTAATTAATTGTTAAAAAATTTACATCCAATTTAGTTAGCATATAGTGCAACAATGATTTCAGGAGTAGATTCCTTACTGCCCCTTCACCAGTTTACTTTTAAATGTCTGATTTGGATTATTTATTTGAAACCTGTTATTTGGTTTGCTATGCTAAATCTATACCATGTATTTGTTATGCTATATCTATACCATATATGGTATAGATTTCAATGCAATTTAGAGTAAGTAAAATTTAATAAAAAGACCTTATTAGGGGGGCACCTGGGTGGCTCAGTTGGTTGAGCATCTGACCCTTGATTTTGGCCCAGGTCATGATCTCACGGTTTGTGGGATCGAGCCCTGCTTTGGGCTCTGTGCTGACTGTTTGGAGTCTGCTTGGGATTCTGTCTTTCCTTCTCTCTCTGCTTGTGCATGCATGCACACACATTCTCTCTTCTAAAATAAATAAATAAACATTTTTAAATAAAGGACCTTATTAGGTTTCCTAATGAATGGACATTATAACAATAACAACAAATTAGAAATGCTAATTTCTTTGAATTAATTTGATTCTTGGTGACAGTGCTTTAATTTTTAAAGTATTTATAAATCAACAGGAAAATTTTCTCTTTTTTTCTGTATCCTAATATAAAACAGTGGGATTCTATACATTATCATAATAAACATTAATGACTTCACTACTCCATTAAATTGAATATTGGACCATTTAGATTGTTAAATTGGTCATATGGTGTAGGAAGACCAAGGATTTTGCCACTGCTCAAAACTGTCTTTAACTTCTATTTATAATTTCTTTTTGACCTAGTTTATAGTCAGACTTGTGGTGTGTGTGTGTGTGTGTGTGTGTGTGTGTGTGTTTTTATAAAAGAATTCTTAATCTACCTATGGGATATCTCTACCACCAAATGAATGGTTTTTTTTTTTCTCATACCAACAAATGCTCTAACTCTCCTGGAATAAACTTAACCAAAGAGGCGAAAGATCTGTATGCTCAAAACTATGGAAATCTTATGAAAGAACTTGAAGACGATGCAAACAAATGGAAAAACATCCATGCTCATGGATTGGAAGAACAAATATTGTTAAAAGTCAATACTACCCAAAGAAATCTACACATTCAATGAAATCCCTATCAAAATAGCACCAACACTCTTCACAGAGATAGAATAAACAATCCTAAAATTTGTATGGACCACAAAAATCCCTGAAGAGCAAAAGTAATGTTGAAAAAGAAAACCAAAGCTGGAAGCATCACAATCCCAGACTTTCACCTGTATTACAAAGCCATAACCATCAAGAAAGTATTGTATTGGCACAAAAACAGACACAAGATCAATGGAATAGAATAGAGAACCCAGAAATGGACCCACAAATACATGGCCACCTAATCTTTGACAAAGCAGGAAAGAGTATCCAATGGAAAAAAGACAGTCTCTTTCACAAATGGTGCTGAGAAAACTGGACAGCAACATGCAGAAGAATGAAACTGGACCACTTTTTTTACACCACACAACAACATAAATTCAAAATAGATGCAAGACCTAAATGTGAGACAGAAAACCATCAAAATCCTACAGGAGAAAACAGGCAGTAACCTCTTTGACCTCAGGATCTCATCAAGATAAAAAGCTTCTGTACAGCAAAGGAAACAATCAATAAAACTAAAAGGCAACTGACATAATAGGAGAAGATATTTGCAAATGATATATCAGATAAAGGGTTAGTATCAAGAATCTATGAAGAATTTACCAATCTCAACACCCAGAAAGCAATAATATAGTGAAGAAATGAGAAGACATGAACATACACTTTTCCAAAGAAGACATCCTGATGGCAAACAGACACATGAAAAGATGCTCAACATCACTCATTATCAGGGAAATACAAATCAAAACCCCAATGAGATACCACCTCACACTGGTCAGAATGGCTAAAATTAACAACCCAGAAAAACAACAGCTATTGGTGAGGATGTGGAGAAATGGAGATGTGGAGAACCTTCTTGCAAATTGGGAATGCAAATTGGTGCAGCCACTCTGGAAAACTGTGGAGGTTCCTCAAAAAATCAAAAGTAGACACCCCTATGACCTAGCAATCACACTACTAGGAATTTATCAAAGGATACAAAAATGCTGATTTGAAGGGCACATGCACCCCAATATTTATAGCAGCACTCTCAATACTAGCAAAAGTATGGAAAGAATGCAAATATTCACCAAATGATGAGTGGATGAAGAAGATGTGGTATATATATACAATGAAATACTACTTGGTGATGAAAAAGAATGAAATCTTGACTTTTGCAATAATGTGGATGGAACTGAAGAGTATTATGCTAAGAGAAATAAGTCAGTCCGAGAAAGGCAGATATCATATGATTTTACTCATATGAGGAATCTGAGAAACTTAACAGATGACCGTAGGGAAAGGGAAAGAAAAATAAGATAAAAACAGAGGGAGGCAAACCATAAGAGACTCTTAAATACAGAGAACAAACTGAGGGTTGACGGGTGGGGGTTGGGGGAAATGGGTGATGGGAACTAAGGAGGGCACTTGGGATGAGCACTGGGTGTTATATGTAAGTGGTGAATCACTGGGTTCTACTCCCGAAGCCAAGACTACACTGTATGCTAACTAACTTGAGAATTAAAAAATAATGTTTTTAAATAGACCAATAATAAATGGAGATTTGTTGATGAGAGAGAAATATCAGAAAACAAATTTTTCAGAGATAAGAGCCAGGTCACACAGAGTATGGATTTTATTCAAATTTCATTTGGAAGGTATCCAACTGGTTTAAGCAGGGAAGAGAGAGAAGCAGATTTATGCTAGTGCAAATTATTCTGGCTTTCCTTTGGAGAAAAGATGGACGGGATTCAAGATGGAAGCAGAGAGACCATGTAGGAGACCATCTGGGTGGTCTAGGTCAGATGATGCAGGTGGCTAGACCAAAGGCCATGAATCCGAGAGAAGATGATGTGTTTCAGACATGTTTTATAGATAGCAGTGACAGGAGCTGGATGTGGAATTGAATGAGACAGAGGAATCAAGGATGATTCCTAAATCTCTGGTTTGAGAGACACAGCAGATTTTGGTATTTTTAACTAGGATAGGGAAAACTGAGGATTTTGAAGGCAAAAATGTTTGGAATGTTTATATAGCTTTCAAATAAATATATCAATCTGGCATTTAAATTTATGAGTTTGACTCTGAGGCGTTGCAGGGCGGTCTCTATCTTTACTGACATACTTTGCTATTAACATTTGCAGTTAGCTTAGAGTTCACTTTGGCCAGCTCCTTCCAAAACATTCCTCAGGCTGGGTTTCTTCTTTCACATATTCCAAGCTACAGAGGGCAGTAGTAAAATGAATTATTCCCTGGAGTTTCAATAGTCACTACCAAACCTATCTAACTTTGAAAATTATGTATTATTTTTATTTTCCTAGTTTTGATTGCTTCATCTGATTCAATGTTGATGATTTTAAATTAAGCCTGAATTCAACTCACATGAAACTTACATAGTTTCATTCTATACATTTAGCTCAGCTACATTTTCAAACTTGAACTCTAGAGCTGAAATGCTTTCACTAACTTTAAGCACCTGATTTACCTCTGGCCAGCCTCTCACAAAATGTCATCATAAAACACCCTCAGGGCCAAGCCTTTCCAGATTTTGAAAAATCACACACATTTTCAGCATACATAGTCCTAAAATGCTGCGGGCTATCTCTAGACTATTGTTAAGTTTAGCTGTGTTACTTAAGATAAAAAAATGTACACTATTATAATTCTTAGCATCAAGAATCAAGTTGTCACCATTGTAGGTAACCAATAGAATATAATACACAGTCTGATAGTAGAGTGTTTAAAAATGCTCTGAGCATTGGTACTGATGGATGAAGCCAAAAATTACTTAAAATACTTAAATATTTTAATACAAATCTGTACATATCACTGTTTTAGTTCTTAATTAGCATGACTTGTACAGACAGTGCTTTTTTAAACATGCTAATTAAATCAATTAATGTACTTTAGAATAAAACAAGTTGTTTAACTTTTTCTACAGGACGGAGATTCTCCAGATATTAGCGACCATTCTATTCCATAACAGTTTTCTAAATGTAGAGATTTTCTGAATTTCAATACAGAAGGTCCAGTGTGATTTTCTGGATGTCCTGCAAAAATCTTCAGGTCCTATTTCTTTTTTCTTAACCTGTCTTTTTTTTCACCCTCATCTTTATTGGAATATAATTGACATATAATACTGTGTGAATTTAAGGTATATAACCTGATGATTTGATACACATATATATTGTGAAATGATTACTGGTCCTTTCTCTTTTGATGTTGACAAAGACCAAATCAGAAATCAATTAGTAATTGTAAATGTATTATTCACCTGAGTAGCTCACAATTACCATGTTAAATTCTTTAATGATTTGTAAATTTATATAAGGATTGCTAAACCTAAGGATGACTCAATGTGTGTGCAGCAGCTGTGAAATCTCTAAAGATAACTTAATGAAAGCAGGCCATTCTGTCAACATTGCTATACAAATTGTACCATTAAAGCGGGTGACAGTGATATAAGAGGTTTGATGGTTTCATTCATTTAACCATTATTTCCTGAAGTCTACATATGCCAAGAATTTTGCTAGGTGCCAGGAATTTGGGGTGGAATAAGAAATAGGCGTTGCTTTAATGGGATCATTATTTAATGGGAGAGACAAATGCAAGCAAGTAATTATAGCACAGTGAGGTAAGTGCTAAAATGAAGGATTATAGAAGGTGCTATGGAAGCACAGAGGAGGGACAACCCTACGCTCCTTGCTTTTTGAAGGGAAGAAAATCATAAATTTAGCTTAATAGTGTTCATAAGACCTTTTTGCAACTTAGGGAGAGATTAATCAATGAAGACAGAGGCATAACTCATGTTTTAAGATAATTACAGCCTAGAAACTTCAACAATTTAAATGAAATGTTATGAGACTTACATGAAGACACATTATTAAAAAAAAAGCATCGCCTACAGGTTTGTAGGTGTACACATAATTTATACATCATGATATTCCTTATTCAATACAGAAAATGGTTTGAAGACAAAAGTAGAGGGATGACTGCTTGAACAATGATCAGTTTGAATGACAGAATCACTGGATGGATGATTTGTGCCTTTTAGGCATTTATATCATAAAAGTGAATTGCTTCCTATATTATATTTTGATCTCAACATTTCAACCCAATTTAGTCTATATAAATCTTCAGGAGAAACTGGTTTTATTCTTTGCTTATAATTTTCTATAATCAAAAAGTGACCATTAATGCATTTGTCGTATGCTTACGCATATACACATACACATAAATGCAACACACATGGGGAAAAAGAGAATGGTACACACCAAAATATTAATAAAATATTTTAGATTTGGATTACGCATTTTTTCTTTGTGTTTTTCTATTTTTCATAATTAATGTAAATTGCTTTTGTGATCAGAAAAGAATAAAGCTTTTAGTAAAAAAAAAAATATGGTCACCATAAAACCCAAACTGAGTTAACGGAAATGTTATCCTCTTCTGTATGGAGTACTAAATGGACATGACAAATAACTGAAATCTAACAAAATGCTAAGAGAATGCATATATTACTATGTATTAAGCCATCCTCACTTTTTAGAAATGTGGTTTCTCCGTCTTGGGAACTCTTCTCATCAACCCCCCTACAAACAAGGTCAGGTGGTGATGGAGTCCATCTCACTCTAAGACACTATTGTGGGCTGAATGGTCCTGTAGCCACAATTTTCACCTCTTGAAGTTCTAACCCCTAATATGATGGTGTAGGGAGGTCAGACCTTAGGGTAGGTGGTTAGGTCATGACAGTGGAGCCCGTTTAAATGTGGTGAGAGCCCTCACAAGAAGAGGCACAAGAGTTTGCATCCTTTCTCTGTCCTCTGCCTGAGGATACAGTGAGAAGATGACCATCAAGGAACCAGAAAGCAGGCTATTCCAGACACTGGATATGCAGTTCCTTTGATCTTGGATTTCCCAGACCCCCGAAATAAATGTTTGTTATTTAAGCCACCTGTCTATGACATTTTGTTATAACAGTCCAAACTAACCAGGACAAACTCCAAAGAGATCTTATTGACCACATAAACACTTCTAACCATGACAGTGAGACAGTACCCAGGCAGCCTGCACTTAAGAGAAGCATATTTTTAGAAAGAGATTGTAAGGTTTACAAAATAATATAAGGTGTTCTTTGGTGTCCCTCTTTTTTTTTTAAGTTTATTTATTTATTTTGAGAGAGAAAGAAAGCACCAGTCAGGGAGAGGGAGAGAGAGAATCCCAAGCAGGCTCTGCACTGTCACCGCAAGGCCGACAAGGGGCTCAAGCCTGCAAACTGTGAGATCATGACCTGAGCCAAAGTCAGACATTTAACCAGCTGAGCCACCCAGGCACCCTCTTTGGTGTCTCTTCAGAGCATTCCTCTCCCATCATTTTGTTAACCCAGATTACAAAACCATAGGAAGGAATTTTTAGTTTGTAATTCTAAGATTCTAGGATTCATTTTTCCATCAAGAAATTCAACATTGCAGGGGTGATGGTGAAAAAAAAAGGAAAAAAAAATCAACATTGTAATTTGAAGAATAACATTACCATCATAAAAAGCTAGTTCCAATGGGTGGATGGCAGTTTCAGAGTCCTTTGTGGAGAATCACAGACAAAAATAAAGAGGTCATTGATAATTCCTGGTCATTAAGACAAGTTTCTTCAGGAGTCTGTGTACTGAATGTCAAACAGTGGCAGTTTCAAAAGCTCTGTTATTTTTACTTTCAGGATCATTTTTTATAATTAATGCTAAAATTTTTTTAAAGAATTAAAGTTTCCATTTTTGTGCTTTGCATGTGTTGTTGCTGCTTTTTACCTTTTTGACATTTATAACTTCACCTTTTTTTCATTTCCATTTTAATATAATTCTGTTTATTTTTTCACAGATTAGTCTGAAGGTTTTTAAATTTTTTTTTATTTTGAAAACAAATACTTGACTTTGTTGATTCTATTTTTTTTCTCTTTTCCATTTCATTAATATGTGTCTTAATATTTTAAAGAGAGACTTCTTTTTTATCCATTTGTCCTGTTATTCTTTGAGTAACTCATTATGTTGAAAGTTTATCTCCGTACTTTCCAGTCACTTTTGTTCTCTAATATTGTGTTTAACAGGTTAATGAATTTTGCTACAAACATTGTTTGTAAGGTTTGTAACATTACGTGTAGTGTTTTTGTTATACAACTTTAAATATTTCTAAATTCTATTATGATTCTTTGAGCTGGAAGTTATTTAAGAAGTAAAATATTAAAAAGGTTATGGAGGGCACCTGGGTGGCTCAGTTGGTTAAGTGTCTCACCCTTGGTTTCGCCTCAGGTCATGATCTCAGTGTTTGTGAGATCAAGCCTTGCATGGGGCTCTGTGCTGACAGTGTGGAGCCTGCTTGGGACTGTCTCCCTCTCTCTCTGCCCCTCCCCCACTAGCGCTATCTCTGTCTCTCAGAATAAATAAATAAATTTTAAAAAAACAAACAAAAGGTTATAAAATTTTTCTTCACCTTTTGTTATTTATTTATTTAACAATGATAGAAAATATGCTCTTAATAATGATGATTGAAAATTAGTTGAATCTAGCTCAGTGTCTCATCATACATGGTCAATTTTGTAAACATTCTGTGAATACTAGAAATCGTTGTGAATTCTCCATATATTAGTGGCACTATGCATACAGAAATTAGATCATATTTATTTACTGTCTACATTCTTCTATTTGCTTACTGCACCCTTATCAGCTTGAGTTATCATAGACACAGGGTTTTTGAAAACTACTATTGTAATTTTTTTCCTTGCAGTATTACCAATGTTTACTTTATATATTTTAAATATCTGTATTCTCTAAATATAATTATTAAGTTATTATTTCCTATTTTGTTGAAACTTTTCTCAGTATATAATGAACTTCATGCACTTGAATCAAGTTTTTGTTTTTAACCTGGAATCTATGCTTTGTGCTTCTACTTGACTGTTGTGTTTTTTCTCAATTTATTTTTTAAAGTTATATACTATTATATATAATATATATAGCTATTATATAGAATATATATAGCTATTATATATTATATTATATTATATATAGCTGTATGTTATACAAATATTATAATTACATATATATAACTAATTATATATAATATATAATATATTATCCTCAAAAAGGTGCAGCATAACTCCCTGCCAACTAAGTGTGGCTACGCACGTTGACCTTTTCCCAAATAAGTGAGAAAACATATAACCTTATAGTGGAAGTACGTAACAGTACCTCAGCCAGGCAATCAAGCTTAACATCATCAGTATTAAGTCATGTCAGCAAGTATCTTGATGCGATGAGCGTCAAATGACACTTCGCTTCTGTGATCTTTTCCCCAAAACCTTTAACACATGTCTAAACATGAGAAAAATATCAGAACTCAAATCAAAGGGCATTCTGAGAAACACCTGATTAGTAATCCTCATTATCATCCAGGTTATCAAAAACAAGAAACACCTGGGTCATTCTTAAGTCTAAAAGAGCCTAAGAGAAAAATGACTAAATGAAATGCATTATAGATAGAATTCTGAAACAGAAATAAACACAGTCGCAAAAAAATCTAAATATATTGTGGAGTTTAGTTAACATTAATAATTATTGGTTGGTGACAAATGTACTATAGTGATATTGTTATTGTGGTGTAAAATAAATGTGTATTTGGTTATTTGCATGACCAAAATATTTTTCTCATATGTATTTGATCTTTGTCCATGTTTCCTGGCTAACAACTCCCAAAAGCCTTGGAATTTCCTGAGTGATAAGAGCAATGGAGCATATTTTGTCATAATATTTGGTCTTTTGTTCTCACTTCCTGAAATCTCTTCAGAGCCATAAAGGTGAAATGAGTGTCATGTTACGTATTCATCATGGGTTTATGTTAACAAGGAAACTTTGGGGAAGCACCTAAGAATGGGGCCTGGTTTCGAGGGGAACCAGCTATGAATAAAGGGTTTGAATGTTTATTTCTACTTCCCTTAGCTCCTGTGAGGGGAGAGGGGTTTGAGATTGAATTGCCAATGGCCAATGATTTGATTATGCCCATATAATGAAGCCTTCATTAAAAACCCAAAAGGATCAGATTTGGAGAACTTCAGAGTCAGTGAGCACATGGAAATTTGGGGAGTGTGGCACTCTCAGAGGCAGAATAAGAGTTCCATTCCCCTTTCCCATACCTTCCCTATGCATCTCTCCATCTGAATATTCTGAGTTATATCCTTTTATAATCAACTGGTGATCTCGTAAGTAAAATGTTTCTCTGAGTTCTGTGAGCCACTCTAGCAAATTAATGGAACCCAAGGAGGTAGTTGTGAAAGCTCTCATTTATATCCAGTCTGTCAGAAGTACAAGTAATAATGTGGACTTGAAATTGGCCCCTGAAGTGAAGAGGCAGGGGCAGTCTTATGAGACTGTTCCCTTAACCTATGGGATCTGATTCTATCTCCATGTAGATAGTGTCAGAACTGAGTAAACTTTTGGACACCCAGCTGGTGTTGGAGAATTTCTCGATGGTGTGTGATTGTCCCCAACACACACACATGTGCACACGCGCGCGCGCACACACACACACACACACACACACTCGTTGACATTGGTGAGTATAATCTTTAGCAATAGAAGATGTTAATAATAAGGAAAACTGTGTGTGAGTTATAGGAGTACTTTCTGTAATATTCTCGAAGCTTTTCTGTAAATATAAAAGTATGATATTTAAAACTTTATTAAAAAGTAAGTAAAATTAAACATAAAACAATGGACACGCACAGAAAATCAGCGTGAAGAAGATCCAGCTTGAATTTGGATTTTGAGTTCAACGAATCTGTAGTTCAATCTGAGAATTACTATCTTTACAGTATTAAAGCTGTCAATTATGGTGTATCTCTTATCTCTTCATTCAGTTAGATCTTGTGAAAGTTTTCTTACAATGTTTTATAATTTCTATTTTACATAGAGATGGTGGAAATCTTGTATTAAATTTGGAGCTAAGAATTTTGTTTCTCAGGTGTTATCCTGAATGGAATGTTTTTTTTTAATGTTTATTTATTTTTGAAGGAGAGAGAGACAGAGCGTGAGCAGGGCAGGGGCAGAGAGAGAGGGAGACACAGAACCTGAAGCAGGCTCCAGGCTCTGAGCTGTCAGCGCAAAGCCCGACGCGGGGTTCGAATTCATGAACCCTGGGATCATGCCCTGAGCCGAAGTTGAATGCTTAACTGACTGAGCCACCCAGGTGCCCTGTGAATGGAATGTTTTTAAGTCCCAATTTTCCTTTTTTTGTGGTTAACATGTAAAGCTATAATTGGTTTTATGTATTGATCTTTTTCTGAACTGTGCTAAATTCACTTGTTAGTTCAAACAGTTATTTTGTAGAGTTTTTCAGATTTTTTTCCTATGTAAGCAAGCATAACTGTAAATAAAGGCAATTTTATTTCTTCCCTTATCTTCATGTCTTTTAGTTCGTTTTATGACCTTCTTGCACTGGGTAATTGCTCTAATACAATACTTAACTAGAAGTAGTGAGAATTTTTATCCTCGCTACATTCCTGATCTTAGAAGAACATAATTATCAATCTTTTATCACCAAGTGTATAGTTAGTTGGAGTATTTTTTTTAGAATATATACTTTTAATAAATTTTTACATTCAATATGTTAATATTTTATTAAGGGTTTTTATGTCTATGTTTATGAATGATATTTTGTATTTTTTACTATACTTCGTGGTATATTCATTTTAGTTACACTGGCCTCATAAAATAGGTTTCTCTCCCTCTGTTTACTGAAATATTTGTTTCAACAATGTTCCATTCTTTTTATAACTTTTTTTCCATTTATTTTTATTTTGCTGGGTTTCCCCCCACCGCGTACACAGAGTAGGAGCACACGTACATCAGAGTAGAAACAATACTCATTTCAATGAGTTGCCATGAAGTTTGAATGGGTTGTTATTTGTAAAAGATCTTGAAACCATTCATCGAACATACTAAGCACTATATAAGCGTGTCTTAAACTTTAAATTGCAAAGAAAAGTTCATCCATAAGTGTTATGGTCTGAATGTTTGTGTTCTTCCCCACTCCAATTCTGATTTTGTATATAAAAGAAACATAGAGTCTCCTAATGGTATTTTCTTAGAAAGGGATTTACCAAGGGGAAGGTTTTCTCTTTCTGAGATTTTAACTGATCTGGACTTTTGTTTTTTCTAGCAGGACCACCATGTCCCTGCAACTAATCCTGAAGCAGAAGTCCTATCGACCTTCCTTCTCAACCTCTTTTTTTGTTTTCACATTTCTATTTTGTCCTTTTTCTGCACTGACTTTAAATTAATTATTCCAGAACTATTCTACTGTCTCCGAATCATCTCTTCTGTGGTATACAGTCTAATATTTAATTCATTCAATACATTTTTTTCAATTAGTGAATTTTTGATTTTTTGTTGTTGTTGTTGTTCCATGCATCAACTGTGGCCTGCTTTCAGGTTAAACACAATGAAATGTGTTTCTCATATTAGGCAATTCCCTCTTTTAAAGTATTGACACAAAAACCACCTCCAAAATTTGTCTCCTCTTGTTCACCATATAGAGAGCCCTCAGACTTTATATATTATATATTTTTTTTAATTTTTTTAAATGTGTGTTTATTTTTGAGAGAGAGAGGGAGACAGAGCATGAGCAGGGAAGGGCAGAGAGAGAGAGGGAGACACAGAATCCAAAGCAGGTTCCAGGTTCTGAGCTGTCAGCACAGAGCCTGATGCAGGGCTCAAACTCATAAACCGTGAGATCATGAACTGAGCTGAAGCCACATGCTTTACCTGTCTGAGTCACTCAGGCCCCTGTATATATATTTAAAAAATAATAGTAATTGTCCAGGGTTTATAGTTATCATCTAGGTGTGGGCTAGCTCTGTTAGGTGATATTCAAGCACAAAAAACAGCACTATATTTATATGAAATACCTTAAAAACTAGCTGTTAATAATATTTCATCTCATGAAATATATTCCTAGGACTGGATATCCTAGAATGTTCTTGAAGGTTAACTTATTCTACTTACTATGTACTGATTTTCATATAAATCTCATTATTGAGTACATTAAATGTATATATCATTTTGGATCTCAGGCACCCCATTAGCAAAATTAGTTGATACTCTGGTAGTATTTCAAGGTAGTCCAGAGTTTATGAATGTCATTGCTTTCTGAGATACGTTTTGGCTAAATTTCTAGATAAGCAGAGAACTGTAAATAAATGTGTTACTCAGGATAAGAAATATTAATATATCTGTGCCAAATAGTGAAAATAAATGTGTGTAGAGAAAATCCAGTTACACACATAAAATTTTCCTAAGAATGAAGTGACTTTTTATGAAAGAATTGTTTTCAGGAAAATTAGAATATATGGAAATACAGATTCCCAGATATCAAATCCTTAACTTTATTAGGAGGACTATTTATATATCTAGCATTTAAAAAAAATTCACAATATCTCTCAGATTATCTATGGATAATTTCAAAAGCAAAAAAAAAAAAAAAAGGAAAGAAATATGTTAGAACACATTTTTAACCAAACTTGCATTGGGTTATAAAGATAATAAATAAATTGACCTATGGAAGGGCTGATATAACTCAGAAATATTAATTAAAAATGAGAAAATTATGAGCTGTATAATGGGATATAAAGCCTGAATAAAAAGACAGTATCTACCAAAAAGTAGTATAAAATACAATATTTCTTTTTTTAAATATTTTCAATGTTTATTTATTTTTGAGAAAGAGAGAGACAAGAGTATGAGTGAGGGAGGGGCAGAGAGAGAGGGAGACACAGAACCAGAAACAGGTTCTAGGCCCTGAGCTGTCAGCACAGAGCCCGTCATGGGGCTTGAACTCCCAAACTGTGAGACCAAGACCTGAACCGAAGTCAGATGCTTAACCAAGTGAGACACCCAGGTGCCCCTAAAATATAATATTTCTGACCATGGTGTTAGCTCCTGGAGAAGAAAGGAAGTAATTTGATTGTATCTTTAATGTCTGATACTTTTTGGAAATTAAAAAAAAAAATACAGTGTTTGATTCTGAAATATTTCAAATTTATATAGTTTGTGTAATAATTTTGTATTTTGTATATTATCATATTTTTATCATTTGGCCATACAAGAATACATCAGAATGATCAGTTTTGCTTCCAAAGACTTCTTAAATAAAAGTATTTTTATTGTTTTTCTACATTCACACATATGCATCAGCATTGTTCTATATCAAACATATTTAAAATATTCAAATGAGAAAATTATGGTACATAAATAGAAAATATTGAATAAAGGGGGATTTTTTTGTGTGTGATCACTTTATGAAAACTATTTATTTATAGCACTGACAAATCCCAGAATTTTCTTCATCATTCTAACAAAACAAAATGAGCCAAATAAAATATTCAAAATGTAAAGAAATTATCTTCAATAACAACAACAACAACAAAACTTCCAAGCTACACAAGCAGATTCATTTTCTTATACACTATGGACTGACACAGCTCTTTCAAGCTGGTGGCTTATAAACGAAAACCTCTTTTTCTCCCAGTTCTGGAGTCTGGCAACCCCAAGGTCAATGTGCCAGTATGGTGAAGGGCCTTTTCTTAGTTCATAACTAATGCCTTTTCACTGCCTGCTCAGAGGGTGGAGGAGGTTAGGGATCTCTCCAGACCCTCTTTTGTCAGGCACTAATCCCATTCATGAGGGCTCCACCCTCATGGTTTAAGCATGTCCCTAAATCTCCACCTACTAAATCCTAACATTAGGCATTAGTATTTAAAAATTTGAATTGGGGTGGGGGAGAACACAGACATTCAGACCATAACACTTATGGATGAACTTTTCTTTGGAATTTAAAGCTTATTTTAAGACACAGTGCTTAGTATGTTCAAATAATGTTTTCAAGATTCTTTATAACTAATAACCCATTTAAACTTTGTGGCAACTCAGTGAAATGAGTATTGCTCCTAGTCTGATTTTGGAGATCAGGAAATCAGGGCTCAAAAATGTTGACTTCTGAGATCTCATAGCTACTCACTGGGCGAACTAAAACTAACTCAAATGTTTTATCTCTGGATCAGTTTCTAATCACAGTGCCATCCTGCATTTCTTTTTTGTCTGTGAATCATGACTGTGAATCATCAGTCTATAGTAATGCTATCAACATTTGTGCTAGTTGTATTCATTGTCACTAGTATTCAAGAAAAACCATAGCTGAACAGTAGTTAATGTGGTAAAAACAGATTTTGTTTAGGAAAAAAAAATGCAATAGGAGAAAGACCTCAATATAGAACAGGGCTCAAGTCCAAATACAGCATGGGCAAGTGGAAATTTATAGCCAACGAGCAGGGTGAAATTAAGTAGATGGATATTTACTAAGAGGTAAGTGGGCATTATGGTTAAATTGCCCCAACAATTTTTGCTGAAGACAGACCAGAGTGATGAGGAACCCAATTAGATATCGAGAGGAATCACATAGAGGAGGATTGGGGCTACTGGCTAAACTTGGTTAGCAGCATGCTTGCTAAAATTGGACAATGCAGAGACAAGCACAGAAGTCCCAAAGTCAAAACCACGTTATAAAAAAGCTCAGAAGAGTCTAAGTTAGAGTTTGGTCAAAGAGAGAATCTTTGCCACTCTACAGCAGAACAAAGTAAAGGAAGGAAATATGTTTGAAAAGTAAATGATGATGGTGAATGTTTACTTCTGACTTGGATACGGGGTGTTGAGAATTCAAGGTACCAGATATGAATGCTGGGAGGAATGGAGAGAATAATACTGACATACCTTAAAATGGGAAAAACAGAGGAGTTGATGGGTCTGGGAAAACCACACAAAGCCATAGTAGAAGTGGTTTTAAGAAATGATCTTTCAGAATAAATATATCACTCAGTATCTTAATATAGGATATGAGCTTCAGAAAATTGGATTCATGCATGAAAGATAAAAACTTTTCCTTTTCTTTTTTTCTATTTCAATAAAAACAAGGTATGACTTTTAAACTTTGATGTTACCAGAAGTAGTGGTACATTAATTAGCTTAAAGAAGTTTGCACAGGGGCACATGAGTGGCTCAGTCAGTTAAGCATTTGACTCTTCATCTTGCAGTTTGTGGGAGGAACCGTGGAGCCTGCTTGGGATTCTTTCTATCCCTCTCTCTTCCCCTCCCTTGCTCATGTCTTCCTCTCTCTTTCTCTCAAAATAAATAAATAAACATTAAAAAAAGAGGTACACAGAACCTACAGACAAAATATAAGTACAAATAAGAATACTTTAGCAATGTTGTTAATAAAATTTTCTTTATTGATATATGCAAAACTTGGTACCCGAAATATGTAGTAAACACTCTTTTCAAGCTCATAAAACACAGAATTCAGCATAAACTGAATCAATAACTGTAAGAAAATAAACAATTAAAATCATGCCAAATATATTCTCTGTTCACTCTGCAATTATGCTAAAAGTAACTAAAAAATAACTAGAAAATGTTCTTAAGATTGGATTTGAATATGTAGATTTATAGCCTATGGTCAAAGAAGAAATCATAATATCAAAATTTTGCCTTAATAATTATCAAATTATATCATATTAAAACTAAGACACAGATAGTGATAGAGAGTAGACTTAAATGTATACTATAAGAGAAAAGTGGATGGTTATTATGAATTTATCATCTATATAAAGAAAAAGAATAATAGGATTTCCAGTTCAGATGTAGAAATGTTACAAGAGATCATTACCCTAAAAAGCCAAATGAACCAGTTAATCTACAAAACCATAAAACTACAAACTAGTCAGAGAACAGATGACTCTAAGAAAGGTAAATAAAATGAATTCCAGAAAGGGAATTTAATAATTCTGCATTTACTTGACATACTGGTGTTGTTTATACTGGGGTTGAACAAATACATAAATTAATAGTATATTAACAAACCCTGCAGTGCTAGAACATAGGTCAAAGATGCCAGTGTAAATTCATGTTTACTATGATATACATGTATGCTGACAAAATGCACAGATGCTTGCACACGTGTAAATAAATACACATAAGTCAGTGTGTGTATATGTATCTCCCGGCTCTGTCTACTGAGAGTACCTATAAGCGGTAGCTATCAGCACAACCCAGATCTTGGTTTCTAAATCACATTTTCCAATTAAAAAAAAAAATACAGAGGTCCTTAAGAAAATAGCTGATTCCAGGCAAGGCAAGGAAAAATAAAACATGAGACTACAACGCTATATAGTGCCAAAAGGAAAGGGAATACTATATTAATAATGGAAACACATCAAAAGGACAGAGGGGTCACACTAAAAGAACTCCAAAACTGGAGAAATTTTAGACAAAATTAGTATTGATCATATTTGATGATAACCCAAAGAATAAAATAGATACTGATGATTATATAGTGATAGAAATGATTAAATAAATAAATAAATAAATGAGGTAAAACAGAAAAGTCTTCTGGAAGAATTTAAAATAATATATTCAAATGATATATATTTAGCTTAATCCCCCTGTTTGAACATGGGCTGGACTTAGTGAATGCTTACAAATAGAGTGTAGAGGAGAAAAAAAAAAATACTAACTACATTGGAACAGCCTGTCAAACACCTATACCTCATGCCTCATTTTCCCCATTTGTGATATGAGGATAATGATAATGATAACATCTACCTCCATAGATAGCTATGTGTCTTTTTAATGAAGGCAAAAATGATACAAGAAGGGATAAGGAAAAAGTTGCTTAGAATAGATCTTAAAAGTTCCCATTACAAGAAAAACTATTTATGGTAACAGATGTTCATTAGACTTATTGTGGTGGCCATTTTGCAACATATACAAATATTGAATCAGTATGTTGTACACCTGAAATTAATATAATGTTATATGCCAGTTATACTTCAGCTAAAAAAATAGAAAAAATAGAAAAATAGAAAGAAGGAAAAGCAGATGGAGCCATGGGAATTGAAGAAGCAGAGCCTGGTAAGCTGACACACAGGGTTGCAGTGGGGAAGGCTAAGCAACCAATAAATTAAAATAATTTTACAAGACCAATAAAAAATCTTCCCCCACTCCAAAAAGGAAAAAAAGAAATTACTAAGTCAGAATAACCTGGCAAACACCATCGAAAGCAGTGATCAAAGTTAAGTTCAGCAGTGAGGTCAGGTTGTCCGTTGTGAACCCCTGACATGATGCAAAGGGGAGGGACAGCTCACCTCTATGACATTTTCTCAAAAACTTATTACCACAGTCTGATTGAGAGAAATCATCAGTCAACCCTAAGCTGAGGGCTACTTTACAAAATATCTACGGGCACCTGGGTGTCTCAATCTGGTAAATGTCTGGCTTTGGCTGAGGTCATGATCTCAGAGTTCCTGAGTTCGAGCCTAGGTTCATGAGTTCAAGCCCCACATCAGGAGCTTGCTTCAGAACCTCTGTATCCCTCTCCCTCTGCCCTTCCTCCCCTCCTGCTCTCCCTCTCTCTCTCTCTCTCTCTCTCTCTCAAAAATAAACATTAAAACAAATATAACCAATATTCTTTAAAAATATCAAGATCATGAAAAATTAGGAAAAACTGAAACACAGAGACTAGAACATACTAAGTCAAAATGATGACTAAATGCAATGTGAAATCTTGAAGCCAATCCTGGAAAAGGATGGCTATCGTTTTCTTAGATTTAAAAAAATGTTGGATTTCATTTAAATTAAAAATTTCTTTTTCATCATTGAGAAGACAAAGGAATAGGGTGGGAAAAATTATATATATCTATGTGTATAAAGACACATATGTCCATTTATACCCAATAGCATGGATATGGAATAAAAAATAATGCTACAGTCCAATTGATAAAATTAAACCAATAGAAAAATGGGCAAGGGTCTCAATAAAAGCACTTCACTGAAGAAAGTATCCAAATGGCAAACGGACATATGAAAAGGTGCTGAAATACTTGGTCAACAGGGAAAACAAGTTCAAACTACAATGAAGTACCATTACATACTCATTCAGTTGGCCATAAAAAAACATGATATCTTCTGATGGCTCACATGTGAATTTATTGGAACTTGCATACACTGCATGAGTTAATAGTTACTTTGGAAAACTCTCTTAGTTTCTGCGACTGGTGAGTATTTATATGTCTTATGATCTAGCATTTCTATTTATAGGTATATTCCTAACATGAATGTATTCAAACTTTACTTAAAAATACCAAAAACAATGTTCATGGCTGCACTATTATCAACAACTAGAAGACAGAAACAACTCAAATATCAATCAAAAGGGGCATGCATCAACGTTTTTTGATATATTTATACAATGAATTACTATCACACAATTAAAATAAATAAATTATTACTACACACAAAGACATTGATGGGTCTCAGCATAACAGTGTTGCAAAGAAGCTAATTAAAAAAGAGTCTTTACTGAATAATTAATTTATATAAAGTTGTAAAAAAATAAATATAATCCATGGCATTAGAAATCATGTAAATGTTTATTTTCCCAGGTAATGACTGGAATGGGGATCAGCATGGGGCAGGGGAACATTCCTGTGTTGAATATAATATTTGGTTTCTTCATTTGGGTGATGGAGACCCAGGTATAGTCACTTTGTGTAAATTAATTGTGATTTTTGTGATTTCTGATTTTTATAAAAAAATTATACACAAATAAAACTTTAAAAATATAAATAATGATTGAAGAAATAGAGGACAATCATTGTTCTATTTCCTTAGTCTGAAGAGTTCTTTTAAAATAGTGGGAAACAAAATAAATGTTACTTTTAACATAAAAGCCAGAGAAGATGACATTTATTTATTTATTTATTTATTTATATTGTCAAAGTTTAGTTATTTATTTTGAGAGACAGCAAGCACACACATGAGTGGGGAAAGGACAGAGAAAAAGAGAGAGAGAGAGAGAGAGAGAGAGAGAATCACAAGTAGGCTCCCCACTGTTAGCACAGAGCCCAATGTAGGGCTTGATCTTACCAACAGGGAGATCATGACCTGAGCTGAAATCAAACGTCAGGTGCTTAACCTTCTGAACCACCCAGGTGCCCCATTTTAATTTTAATTTTTGAAAAAAAAAATCCACTTTACTGAGTCCTACCCAGCTGTAAACATGTCACCCTGAAAGCCCCACTCCCACCCCCAGGCCATGCAGTCAGTGGCTAGGAAATGACTGGGTACATGGGGAGGGTCAGTGGGGATAGGTGCCTAGCAGGTCAGCGAGCAGGCAAAGGCAGCAGGCTCTGTGTTTCTGGAGGGAAGCCCTGGGGATAGGGGGGTCAGGGTCGGAGAGAGGGCCCAACCTGCCGGGGGGGCTCAGAGTGGGGGCCTTAAAGGACCGGTGTGTTAGGAAGCCTCTTCCTGAAGGCTCCCTGAAAGGGGTCAAGCCCCTCTGCCCCCTAAGAGGTGATTTTTAAGATGACTCTGTGTGTTCATTTTTAAGTGATTAGATTACACAAAGGGCCTCAAGACAATGATGGGTTAAAGTGACCACAGAACCAGAAAATTGCTTGGAAATAAATATATTGTAAAAAAAAAAGAAAAAGTTAAAGGGACAAGAATGAATGCTATCAGAATAATAATGAGTTCAGGAAAAACTTTCTTATTCGTACTTTCCAATTATGTTCTCCAAAGTCTCTTGAAGAACTTTAATCAACTAACCTGGAACAAGAAAGTGAATAAAACATAAAAGCACTATGCATTTTATATTGACTTTGGAACACATATAAGACAATTATATTAGAATATTTGAATGAGTTTAAAAATGTTTCACTTCTAAAGTTGTGCATATATTTTACTCTTCTTATAATGGAAAGCCATTCTATTACCTCTTTTTATTCCCCAGTTGCTAAAATAAAATGACTTTGTGGAGCTCCATTTAAAAATGTTTGAGCTATCAAGTAAAATACAGGTTCTAAGACATAAGTAATCTTGCCCTCTGCCTGCAGTTGGCTGGGTTTTAAGAAACATTATGATAAAATTAAATCTTTGTATTTTAATAATTCCCAAACAGTAAAACTGGATGAATTTAATGCGTGCATATTTGAGGACTGAGTTACAATCATGAACAAAAATGTGTGCTCCAGCAAATCTTATTTTATAATAAGAACATGTTTTCCACTATGGTCTCTAGAATATGCTCATGTAATAGTGTGGAAATTAGTGAAAATTAATGTGTTGACAGTCTAGTTAGCTTCTTAAACCTGAGACAGATCTGAGTTTTCCTTATAAACTATTTTCAATATATGTTTGAAAGCATGGTAAAAGTTGAACAATAAACAAGTGTCAGAGGTGTCTTGTCAAAGAAAACAAGGCATGTTATTTCTCACGCCAAACAATTTAAATTCATTTTCAGAGAAAATAAAGAATTTGAGTGAGAGGAGTCAGTTTTTGAATGAGTGTGCTAAAAGTCTATGTTATAGTTTCCTTGGCATGACATAAGTCTCTTCAAATGACACATTTGTTTTGTCATTTATTCATCAAATAATTACGGGGCTTCTCTATGCAAGACTCAGTTTTGGGTGCTCACACAAATAAACAAAGTGGACCAAGAACCTTGGCTCTCCTGAAGTTTACATTCTAGTGGAAAAACACTGACCAAAAAAGTAGCATAATTATCAACAAATTTATTATACTACAAGCTAATAATTCATAATAATATATAGCAAAGCAGCCAGAGGAAGGGCTGGATGTGGGTAGCTGAAAGGCAACACTTTCTGGGGAAAGGAAAATCATAAAGTGTGTTGTGTAATTCCTAAAACAGCAATCAATATAAGGTGCTGGGGTTTTTTGTTTTGTTTTGTTTTGGGTTTTTTTTTGTTGTTGTTGTTTTTCCATAGCCAGGATATGAGGATTCAGGAACGAAGCTTCCTAGTATGGCTGGAAATAGAACTGGAATAAGTGTGAGAATATGAGAGGAGGGCAGACTGACTGAAGTTTTGTAGAAGCGGATGTGGGTAGAATCCAAATTGTGTTGGACCATTCAAGGTTTGGGTTTTATTCTATGTAAAACCAGAAACCATGGAAAGGTTTTGAGTACCTAAATGAAATGATGATATTTGAATATAAAGAAGGTCTTAAAAAAAAGGTTTATTTATTTATTTTAGAGTGAGCAGGGGAGGGGCAGAGAGAGAGAGAGGGAGAGAGAGAATCCCAGCAGGCTCTGTGTCAGCACAGAGACCAATTGGCGTTCGATCTCATGTACCATGAAGCTCAGCTACCCAGGTCCCCCAAGAATGTCTTTTTAAATGTAGAATTAGGCTAAAATAGAACAAGTGAGAGGATTAAGGGGCTATGGTAGTAGTGATGGAAAATGGTATCCGTGGCCTGGGATATGCTGCTGTTGGAGGGGGAGTTGGAGAAAAGCAAAGAGACCAAAAACAAAACAAAACAAAACAAAGTCCCGAGGATGGGATGTTGTGGATGTGGGAAAAGCATGTGGAAATAAAACTTGGTTCCAAGGTTTCCAGTTTGAAGAGTCAAACAGGTAAACATTGCAATTATTGAGATCAGACAGAGTGTGGGAGTGTGGGGTAATAAAAAGAGATAAAGACGTTGTGATTTGGTGTGGAAAACCAAGATAAATATTTAAGGTACATTTAGATGTAGATGAATGTGAGACCCTAAAATGGAGATGCCAATTACTTCGATGGATTAGAGATCTCATAGAGATACAAGTTAGGCTGTAATGTGGATAAGTACATTTTTACTTTTTAATCTAGGAGAGTGAACACAGAGCCAAAAATGAGACTAAAAATATTCCTTCATCCTGCATTTCAAGTAGAGGATCTGAGCCTACAAAATAACTCAAAAGCTTTACTGAGATAAGGATGGACACCAAGAGGAAAAGAAAGTAAAGGAGAAAGAGGATAAAGAGGAAGAAGGAGAAAAAAAAAAAAAAAGATAATGCAAATGGCAGTTAAAGGAAGAACATTTCTGAAAAGGAGGGGGTAGTCTTTTGGGTTTCATACCCTTGAGAGACTGAATAGGATCTTTGGAAATCTACATATATCCTTGCTGTTTCATGGTACCTGACACAGATTATTGGTAATCTTAAAAAAAGTATTTTCAGTGGACCGGTTTGGAGCCAGAAGCCAGACTGAGGTAGACTGAGCTAGGTCTGGGAACTGAAGAAGTGGCATCATCTCATTAGACACTTTTTAAAGAAGCACGGTGATGTACAACAGAGAAATGCAATGGCAATTGGAGGAAAATACGGGACAAAGGAACAATAACATTTGAGCTCTTACTACAACTCTTAGCTACCTAACAAATTTTATGCATTGTATGTTTGACAGAGAAGAAGTATGATTGTTAAGTGTAAGCGCTTCAGAGTTAGACAACTGGGGCAGATCTCAAATATTTTAGTGGCTAGCTGTGTGATCTTGAACAAGACACTTACCTACCTTAAAACTCAAGCACTTTACCATATACCTCTCATATCTACCTCCTAGTTTCTTTTGAGAATTAAATGAAATAGTGCATGTGGAGCATTTAACACAATCCCTGATACACGGTAAATGCTCAATAAATTTCTCTTTTATTCCTCTTTACTCGTATTCTATTATAATTATTATCATTTTCTCCATTTTAACATGGCAACTAACTAGTCAAACTAACATATAACCCAGGAAAAATTTTGAAGAGCCTGTGGTAAAAATTCACTTTTTATGATATTTTCAGAGAATAAGAAATAATTTTCTATGTTTTTTTTTTTTTTTTTGTTTTTGCCTACAGATTCTTTTCCACATTCTCCACATTCTTAACCCTGGCATGCAGAATTTGGGACAATTGTTTTGAACACAGGATGGTTCAATCTTGAAATAAGGGTGAAGTAATTCTACAGATTACCACTAGAGGACAGAAGAGAGTCAGCCAACATCTGAGAGGAACTATTCAGGGACCAGTTGTCCTTGATGCTAGGACAGGCTTCTCTACTGTGGAAAACTCAGATACGAGAGCCAGAGAATTGTTTTGATTAAGCTCATTATTTTAAAGTTAAATAATGTAGCAGAAATCCATCCCAGAGACACAGTTTGTTTGCATTTCAAAGGTATTAAGGGGTCAATTTTCATTTTACCACTCTGCTCCTTTACTTCTATTATAGCTCTCATGTAATTCTGCATTATATTATTTTTGTTTCCAGGCTTGTCACCAACCACCATTATATGTAAAATTTTTGAAGGCTGGGGCCATGTCTAACTTGGACAGTTCTTTAGCTTAGCAGACTCTCCAGGGATTCAATTTCAAAATTCATTATCATCAACCTAGACAGAGGCAACAGCAAGATATTCCTAGATTAATGATTAGGGAAGCAGAGAAACAGATGAGGGGCATTCACATTCCTCTCTACATTTGGTGGGCTCAGGTGTGTTTTAAGCACAAGATCAGTGCCAGAAAATTCACTGAATGTGCCTTAAAGTATATTCTCTTGATGAAGAAGTATAAAGGAAATATTTATTCAATGTGTAATGTGTATGTGTTACATGTTTTGATATGCATTATTTCATTTATTAATCTCAACAATTTGGTCAGAGTTCTCACTTCATTTTACAAATGAGGAAACTGAGATACAAAATGCAACTCGCCTAATGTCACAGAGCTCGTATATTTTTGGAGCTGTTAAAGAAAAATTCACCAGAAAAGATGAGAAAACAAAAATTGATTTTGTTCTGATACTATTGCCAGCACTAGGGGAAAAAGCACAGATCAAGTCCCATCACACAAAGGTGATGCGAGAGTATATGGATCATGAAATTAAGAAAATAACTTTTTAAATGTCACAGTTTTTTTTTATTAATCTAGACAATATGAAGCTTAATTTTTGTAATATAGTTTATTGATAAGAGAATCACAAAATTACCAGTATGAAAAATAAGCCAAGAATAAAGGAGACAAGAAAACTTATGAACAATCTTCAAAAATATCACCTCCAAACATATGAGCACAATTTTATAAACCATATCTCTCCCTTTTTGAAATTCATGGAAGTTTACATATTCATAGAAGGGAAATGGTTTCAGACTACATATCCTGTAAATATAATTCACCATTGATATTTTCATATAGGACCTTGAGTCATACATTAGACACTTTCTTCTCTCTTCAAATTACCCCCCCCCACCATAATCTCCCCCATCATGGTTATCAAAGAACTCTGTGCTAGCCAATTTTTCAATACATATTTGATTAATACTGATTTTAGTCAGTTCATGGCAAAGGTCTTCTAGAACAATAAAGGATGGTTTATACTTTTTTAGAGGTCAGATATGTACTCTCGCAAAGAGTTTTATTTTATTTTATTTATTTTACTGCCATAAAATCTGAGGTGTCACCTATGTGTTAAGGTAGACATTGTGACAAGCTATTCACGCTTGAAAGTAAATCATAAGGTTGTTTCCAGCCATATCGAGAATACTTCTCAAAATTAAACTTCAAATTCATTCTAGGAACTTAATTAGGACATAGTAGAAAACTTACATATCTGTACTATGAGGCATGGAAAAGCTGTGTACTGGAAACAGGAACAGTACAGTTATTCTTTAAACTTCATGGAATCTATATAACAGTTTTAAGTATTAGCTTATTTCCAGAATTATGGATTTCTTTTATTCAGAAAGATTTTCATGATCATGGAAGATGGGAAAATAAAATGAAAGAAAAAAAAGAAAGGAAGGAAGAAATGAGGAAAGCGGAAGGAAGGAAGGAAGGAAGGAAGGAAGGAAAAAAGGACGGAAGGAAGGAAGGAAGATATTTTTACTGGTGGTGTGGAGAGACCTCTGCTGCACTGCAGTTTTCATTCTGTACTGTTTCTCCATCATTGTGTATTCTGTTACCTGGTTGTATTCATATTTAAGTATCAATTTAATAGCTCTGTAACGTAGAGTATCCTCAAGTGTCTTGAAGAATATCTGTATTGCTGGATACTGAAGCTTTTTCTAAATTTCCACCTTCTAAATAATGTTGAAATGTGTATCTTGGTGCATGATGATGTTGGATATTGGGACTAATTTCCAAAAGTGAGAGGTATGGTTTATGAAGTTGTGTGCATATATTTGGAGGTGATATTTTGAAAATTATTCGTATGTTTTCTTGTCTCCATTATTCTTTGCTTATTTTTCATACTGATAATTTTGTGATTCTCTTATCAATCAACTATATTACAAAAAAGAAGCTCATATTATCTAGATTAAAAAAAAACTTGTGACATTTAAAAAGTTATTTTCTTAATTTCATGATCCATATACTCTCGCATCACCTTTGTGAGATGGGACTTGATCTGTGCTTTAGATCTGTGAGACAGATGGATAATGGACAGAGGGCCCTTGGAATAAAGTGTTAACTCTCTTACAAAATACTTATGGTTTTAATAGTCTGGAATCAACCTACCTTTACACTTTTGCTTCAGGGTTCCTAAAGCTCAGGAATAAAATTCATTCTTAATTGCATTTCCTTACCTATTTTGCCTAAAAAACGATTTCTGTTTGTATTTAATAATTTTACTAATAAGAATTATTAATTACCACATTTAATAAACTACACAACTATAAATAATTGTATGTCTTACATACTGAAATAATAAGTGAAAACTAAGGAATAAGAAGAGGTTACCAATCTAATGAAGTATATACAATATATATAAGAATATTATTTAATTTAGTAAATAAACACTAAGATATGTAGAGCCTATATATATATATATATATGTATATATATACATATATATATATATATATATTCTTCATGTTTTACCTATTATTTCTGCAAAGAACCTGAGCTGATAGGCTATTTGCATTCTTATTTTATTATATCTTTACCTGGAGAAAGCATGAGCAAATTTTAATACTCTAAACCTCTCCAAATCACCTTTTTCTGATGTAGTAATTTATCAGAAATAATTTTGATAAGAATAGCAAAGCTAATACTAAGTGGCTAAATTTCCTTATCACCCATCACTGCTGTATGGCTCAAATACTCCTGCAGAGACTTTCTTTCTAACTTAGAAGGGAGATAAATTGTGGGTATCTGGTACCTCTGCTTATTATGGGTTTCTATTCCTGAGTGCTCAACTCCATCTCTACTCTGTCTGGAATACAATCAAGGTTGATTACCAAACAATGGATACTCATTAAATGTTCTTCGTTTCCAGGCAACCACAGCTGTCAATCAGTGAAGCCTGAACAGAAGTTTTTCCAAATAATCTTTAATTTTTTTTTCTTTTAAATACATCCTCTTCTCTTCACAACCATTATTTTTTCAGCAACTCTTTAGGGCAGCACTAGATTGCTGTAACTGTCTCATAAGTCATGTTCTTCCCTTCAATCTTTTCTTCTCATTCCCCTCTTCTTAAAATTAAGCATCCTTTTGATTACTGAATTTAGTATTTACATATATGTGTCTATATAAAATAGCCCTTATTCAAATATTCTAATTATTTGTTAGTTATCACTATGACTAACTATAATCTTGATATCTTAAAGGCATGTACATTTTTATTGCATTCAAAATGCCTAAAATACCTGTAGTATAAGATGTACTCAACAATGATTGTTGCATTAGATGAATGAGGATGGGGATGGATAAATAACGAACTAAAATGCAAACTCTCTTGGGGCGCCTGGGTGGCGCAGTCGGTTAAGCGTCCGACTTCAGCCAGGTCACGATCTCGCGGTCCGTGAGTTCGAGCCCCGCGTCAGGCTCTGGGCTGATGGCTCGGAGCCTGGAGCCTGTTTCCGATTCTGTGTGTCCCTCTCTTTCTGCTCCTCCCCCGTTCATGCTCTGTCTCTCTCTGTCCCAAAAATAAATAAAAAACGTTGAAAAAAAATTTAAAAAAAATAAATAAAATAAAATGCAAACTCTCTTATAGAGAATTTATGCTTCTTAATAATCTGATTCACATTGTGGGCAATTCTCCAGGCATTTTTCATGTCGCTGTATGGGCTTTCTGACCAAAAGGCACTGACCATCGTTTCGAGGAGGTTTGCATAGTAAACATTCTTCAACGCTAGAACTAGTATTTCCCTTTAGGTCAGTGGGAAGACTTTTCTCCTCTCCAAAGTCATTTTGGGGTAAGAAAGTCAAAGATGAGTTGTTTACATTCAAGAGTAAAGGTAAGGTTCTATTCTTCTTCCGGAGGAAAGAATGGACAGTTTACCAGCAGTCCTAATATAAGATCAGAATCAGATTGTAATTTCAGAATTCCTTTTCTGTACCTGTACCTACATGTGCAGGTCACATTTGGCCCTTCTCAAAGCACCAAAAGAATGGACAGGGGCTTGAGGATCTGGGGTAGTTTATTCGGGTTGCTGTTTTGGCCATAAGTAATGAATTGCATATGTCTCTAGTCCAGAGATCTTATGTCCTGCAACAAATGTAAAATCTCAGATCCTTCAGGTTCTGAATCAACAGACTCACTCTAGCATTCTAACCTAATCTGCAACTATCATTTAATTTTAATTATTTAAGCATTATACACACAACTCAGGTAGACCATTTCCCTTTATACTAGCACATATAAAAATATGTTTCTAAGACTTAGTGTTCACAGTAAAAGTAAGAGGACGATACAGAGATTTCCCAAGTACTCCTGGTCCCACATTTGCATAGCTTTTCCCATTATTACATGACTCAACAGAATGGTACATTTTTTACCAAGAATTAATCCACATTGACACATCATAATAACTGAAAGCCTATAGTTTATCTTAGGATTCATTCTTGGTATTATACAATCTATGGGTTTGGACAAATGTGTAGTGATATGTACCTATCATTATGGTGTCATACAGAGTAGTTTCATTGCCCTAAAAATCCTCTGTGTGGGAACCAAGGAATTTAACAAAAATCCCCTACCCCTGGACAAGCAGAGCAAGACTAACTCCATTTTGTGCTACACCCACCATCTCATGTATAACCCCCATATGACCTACTTATTGCTTAAGACACTCCCCCACCCTAGTCAAGCTGCTGAGCACATCCTTACTGGAAACCGGCTCATATAGGAATATGGAACCCCTAACCGCCAAAGAATGTAAACCCCGCCTTTTGCCCACCAAACTTGCGTGCCAATTCTGACCAGAGTGGTATGCTAGTTCAAACAGTTACTATAGGGTAAATTGTAATTCAATTGGCCACCTGCGTGTGGACTGACATGACTATGCAACTTTCTGTGTGTGTTACAATCTCATTGGCCACTGGCCCTATAAAACTGCTACGCCTGTTAACCTAGGGGTCTAAGTCCCTGCTCTGCTGTGTCGGGTATACTTGGGCCCAAGCTCAAGCTTGCAAATAAACCCTTGTGCGTTTGCATTGGTATTGGCTCCTTGGTGGTCTCTCGGATTCGAAATTGGGGGCATTACACTCTGTGTTCTGCCTGTTCGTCACTCCACAGCCCTACCTCCCTGGAAACTTCTAATATCTTTACTGCATCCACAGTTTTGCCTTTTCCAGAACGATCCATTTTACCTATTTCCTTGCAGGCATTTGTCATTTGTCATTGTTCCTACTTTTTATTTTAGCCATTCTGATAGATGTATAGTGATATCTCATTTACTTTTAATTTTCTGTTACCTAATCAGTAATTTTCTGTGCTTATTTGCCATCTCTATATACTTCAGTGAAATGTTCGTTCATATCTTCTGCCCACTTTTATGTGAAGTGTTTGTTTACTGCTGTTGACGTTGAGACTTTATGTGTTTTCAATAGTAGACATTGGTTTCACATGGGATTTGCCTATATTTTCTCCTAGTCTCTGCATACCTAGAAAACTCTCACTTGATTATGTGGCTAAATTTTGTGGTATATTATTACTTGTATATAGTACTTGATTCAATTTGCCAATATTATGTTGAGAAAATAAAATGTTGAGAAAAAATGAGAAGATTACGAGAGATGTAGGTCTATTTTTCCTTTGGTGTGTATGTGCTTTGTCTTTTTGTTTTTGGCCTTAGAGTAATACTGGTCTCACTAAATGGGCTGGAAACTATTTCCTCCTCTTCTATGTTCTGTCTGAGATTGCTTAATATCAGTGTTAATTCTTTCTTAATTTTTTTGGTGCAATTCTCCAATGAAGCAGTTTAAGCTTGGAGATTTTTTTTTATCAAAAGCTTTTTAATTAAAAAAATTAATTCTTGTTGTGCTTATAAGACTATACAGGTTGTCTATTTCACCTTACTGGGTTTTGGCAGTTTGTGGCTATTATTAAAGTGGTCTGTGTTTTCTAAGTTTTTGCATGCATGAGCATAAAGTGATTCATAGCATTATCTTATCCTTTTAATTTTTTTTTACATTTATTATTTTTTTTTTTTTTGAGAGACAGAGAGAAACATAGCACAAGGGAAGGAGGGGCAGAGAGAGAATGAGACACAGAATCTGAAGCAGGTTCCAGGCTCTGAGCTGCCAGCACAGCCAAACCACAAGCCGTGGGATCATGACCTAAGCTGAAGTCCGACGCTTAACCAACTGAGCCACTCAGGTGCCCCTTATCTTATCATTTTAATGGTTAAACTGTATGTAATATCCCTTCCATTTATTTTTTATTGAGTCTGTGCCATGTTTTCCTCAATGGGAAACAATGTGTGCCACATTTTTGATATGAACTATCTTCAATAATATCCATATTCTTAACCCCCAAACACTTCAAAGATGCCATTAAAAGGTCACTTTTTATGTGACCTCCTTTTCCAGTTGTCAGATTTCTTCTTCTATTTTTTTACTCTTCTGATGCATTTTGCTGTCAAATTTCAACTCAACAGAGGAACATCAGAAAAATCTATTGGTCAGGCAAAACTAAGTTTATTAGACTTACTGTAGTAAAGGAGAATACCATTGACTGAGTGATACTAGTGGCTATAAGAGGATTAAAAACAGTTTTCCCAATTTCACTGGTTTCACGTTGTGCCTTAGAACTTTTTGTCTTTTTTTTCCCCCTGCTCCTTGATTTTTTCTGAATATCAACACTTACTTTGGACCTTGAAATTTTTTAAGTCTTGCACAAACAGTTCTCAGAAGGTTGTTCTGACAGTTACCTGCATCCACAATCCCTAATAGTAGGCATGGAACCCCACAACGATTTCCAAATTTTCCGACCATAGGTTTTACAGCAATTAGAGATGAACAGACGTTCCGGCTCAGCCAAACCACAAGGACACACTTCTCTCCTCTCCTCACCCTATAAAACTCCAGTATTGCTTGGCTCAGGAAGGTATTTGGTCTTTAACTGCTCCCTGATGCATATCAGCTGAATAAAGTTTTTGATCTGAAGGGAAGCAAAACATGCCCCCAAATATGCCATTTTGGCATATTGATTATTTTGGATTAAAATCACTTAAGAAGCAGCCAGTGCAAGAAAGACACTGTGACCCTCCTTTGTCCCCTGAAAGCAGGTAATAAATCTTCCACGTGAATCTACCAACATTTTTTCATTGTGTTTTGTTTTTAAACAGACAATATATTTTTCATAAGATATTATTAATCATTACCAATCTATTCGTTGATTCTGCATATATATTTTGAATTTACCAGTTATATTTTATATTCTAAGTTAAACATAAGAAATGTAAGGCACTGTTTGAACTTTAGACATATGTAATGAATGTTGTGTGTTTTTTTTAAGTTTTCTTTCAAGCTTTTATTTAAATTCAAGTTAGTTAACATACAGTGTAGTACTGGTTTCAGGAGTAGAACCCAGTGATTCATCACTTACATATAACACCCAGTGCTCACCACAAGTGCCCTCCTTAACAGCCATCACCCATTTAGCCTATCCGCATACCCACCTCCCCTCCAGCAACCCTCAGTTTGTTTTCTATAGTTAAGAGTCTTTTATGGTTTACCTCCTTCTCTGTTTTTATCCTGTTCTATTTTTCCCTCTATTTTTATCCTGTTCACTTCCCCTATGTTCATCTCTTTTGTTTCTTAAATTCCATATATGAGTGAAATCATATGATATTTGTCTGACTTATTTCGCTTAGCATAATACACTCAGTTCCATCCATGTCATTGCAAATGGCAAGACTGCTAGTTCATTTTTATAAATGCTTTTTGAGTACCATTATTTGTCAAGCCATGTCAGGTCCTGAGACAGGCATTGTAGGTAAGATAGGGACCTAATTTTTAGAAGCAAATGATAGCAACATAAGTAAGTAATTTCTGTAAAATGTGACTCTGACTGTGAATCCTGTGCTCCAGAAATCCCAAGTAGAGTTTCATCAACTGTTCTGGATGATTAGAAGGCAGATGGAAAAAATTCTGACTGCTTTACATCAATAAACATTTTTAGAACGTTCTCCATAAATGGAATGTCCCCAGAATAAGCTGGGGCAATATACTGTGCTCTTCCTCCCATGTTCTCCAATCACAACATTCACAGCTTATTTCAGGGAAAATGTTGGGTGAGGAATTGGAAGAAAGATAATACTGATGGTGGGAAAAACCAATATTCTTCATATATTACTTTTCCTATATTTTCTATACTGTGGGTACAGCCACTGTGCCTTAATCAGGTTAATCAGAGCTGTTCCTATCCTGATTAATAGTCAAGCTAGACAGTCCATTAACCTCTTCATGAGATTCTTGCAACATTACATCATATCAATCCCTGCTATTTTAAATGTCCTTTGGGGATCATCCTTGAAGTTTGAAATTTGTTATTAAAAGTTTCCAAAGTGGGTTCAAATAGTTCAACAAAAAATGTAGTCCTTAATCTATTTTTCTTCCAAATTTACCTGCATCCATTTTGCTTATTATAGTTCACCGGAGGTTTGGAAATGAGACCAGAGGGCAGTATGAATGTACTCAATAATAAAATTCCAACAAGTCTGAATATAGATATTCCCATTATTAATTTTCCAAGAATAAATTAAATCACCAAAATTAAATCCTTGCAAAGTTAAAAATCCAAAGCAATTAAAGGAAAAAGTGCATTTTCTCTGATGTTAATTCCACTCAGTCTCTGTTAGAGGAATTTTCATTGAAAAGCCTGTGTAGAGTTGGGATTCTTGGAACAGGTGAAGCTTGGATCATTTTCACTCTGTTTAAGAGTGAGGTTATTTCAGGACCTCAGGAACTGAATTAGTGAATGTTCTGTTTCTCTTGTGCCCCACTTTTAAGGGGTTCTATGAATTAATAAGCTATTTGAAGTTATGATATCGGTCCAATGCAAAGTTTAGATATAAGCCAAACTCTAGGGTCTACAGTAGTTACACCAAATAAATTTATTTTCTCATGATGCAATGTTGAGTCTAATAGAAGAACATTGCCAAAGACCATAAAAATAATTATTTTATAAAAGAGAAGATGAGATAGCCTGGGACAATTAGCTTAGTTTCAGTCTACCATTAAAACATTAATAGAAGACAGCTGTCCATAGAGTAAGAACTTTGAACTTAAAATAAATTAGGGGACATCTCTTAGCATGAGATTAATCAGGGACACCTTACTTTTACCAAATTGGGAAGAGTCGTCACTTTTTTTTTTTTTTATTATCTTCTCACAGAGAATGGAAAGTGAAATAGTCCTGTCCTCTTGCCAGACTGTGAAATTAAAAAAAAAATGTATACCCTCAATCTTATGAGAAGTCTTTTTAAAAAAAATTTTTCTGATATCAAAACCTCTTAATTTCTATTTCACCTTTGAGACCCATGTGTCTTACAATCCACTGGGAAACTGTATGTGCACAAAGTGCCCTTCACTTTGTTATGAGCATATGTTTTTAATCCAGAGACAAGGCGATTACTACACTGGACAGTAACACTTCCAAGGGAAAATTATCCCTTAGTTTCCTCATCGGATCTTATGAAGAATCACCCTTAGAAGACCACTAACCCACCAGCTGTGGAGAACTAAAAGCAGTGACAAATGATTCTCAATAAATGTCAGTTATTGATACCTCTAGTCTTGAGTGGCAGGTGATTTTTTTCTTTTTTTTTTCTTTTTCCCTGCTAAAGTTTACAGCAATGATTTATACCTCTTGGGTCCCATGGGCTTCTATAATTCCTTTTGTTTATTGGCATGCCTGATCTGAGAATTGAACAGTTAAGTCTAATTCTTCAATTAATCCTACTCTTAGATTGGTCCCTTGTCCTATCTACTTGACAGGAAAATTCAGTTCAAGCAAGAAAAAATACATCCTAGCTTCTAATGTCCTAAAAAGCCAGTATAAGTAGATGAGAAAATTCAATTGTCCATGGAAAACAGATGAAGCCTAGCTTTTTAGCTGGTCTTTCTTTGATTCCCAATGACATTTTGTTTTAATAGTTTAATCGCTGAGGGAAAAATGACAGGTATAACAAATATTAACACACATGAAGGAAGTATTTATAATGAAAAGATGATAATCCTAAGACATCATAATTTTGCCTTAACTATAAGTAAAGAAAGGTAATTTTGGATGCTGTTAGACACATGATACATATTAAAAATATTAAGAGAAAAGAGAAGATTGTAGATACAAGTAGTTTTGAAAATGCAAAGCCTAAACTGTATTTTGCACCCTAAAAAAGGTGAATTTTAAAAATAATATGAATTCAATTATTACTAAGATGTTAAAATATAGCATTAGTTAAAGGTCACTTATGTTGTCTTCAATGTGTTAGGCAGCATGTCACATTAAAAGTGAGTTTCTGGCCTGCTTGTTTCGTCTTTCCTATGATATGCTGCCTTTTAAAATGTATGGGGATAGCCTAAAATATATAACTCTTTAGCTCAAGATTACACTTAGAATAGGAAAACTATTTTACTTATTAAAAAATACTGCTGTCATCTTATGGGGAAATCTCCTAAAATCTGAAACACAAGGCACTGTAAATTATAAGTAGTTTTATTAGATT